>NW_022195321.1:84278-224975 GCF_008641045.1 Pistacia vera | reverse complement strand
TCAAATCCCTAAATTTTTACAACTTAGGGTTTCATGCCTATATGTCTGTCTGCAGGTATCGTTTATATATTCAGCAAACCTCTTGAGCTGCATTGCATACACTTGTCTACTTACAAGAATCCCACCATTCCAACCAACTAAACTTGTCTGAGATAACATAAAACTAAGTGAGGTATTTATAACTGTCTCAAAATCTGAACATGATGAGAGCAAGCCAAAAGAAACAGTGAGGTAATGATAACCGTCTCGGCGGTTTGGATTCTTCCCTAATTTACAAAACCTTATTTTTCTTCCTTTCACACCTTATTTATACCTACCTTTTCATTCATTCATTTCAGTTACTTACCTTTATTGCACTCTTTTCTTTTCCCTAAGCAACCATGGCACCTGATTTAGATATAGAATATGCCTACAAAACCAGGCCTCCAAGTCTTCTGAACTCAATCTTCATGTACACTGTGAACATGGCTGCTAAGACTCTTGCTTCAGTGGCACACACCTCCCAAGCTCAAGACACTGATGAGAAGTGGAAGACAAGTGATCATTTGAAGTTCATGGTTATGCTCTTGACTTGGGTTACTGTGTGGGTTCTTAGGGTTTTGATGGACCATTTCCCTTTTATCACCTATTCCCCTTCTTACAATAATAATCATTATCTCCAAGGATTCTCTTCACCTCTAGGATCCTTTGACTCTTTATTACCATCATCTTTATGGCCATCTTCATCATCCTTGTCCTTATGGCCATCTTCTGGTTCTTCCCTTGATTTAATTCTCTATGAAGGAATCGATGGACCTTCCGTTAAAGCCCTTGGCAGATCACTAACCCATGTAAGTTCGATCTCTAGTTTCCCAATAATTTTCTCTGGTTGGTTGATATTAATGTGAACAACTGATGAACATTATAAGAAAGTAATGTTTAATTACAAATTCTATAAATTCGTTTAACAATGCCCCTGTCCACGTTAATTAATTTTATTCCATTTTTCGATAAGATTTCGGAAGCTTAGCTATGTTATGGTTGAGATACGAAGTTTCTTTTACTTTATTGATGACCATTTTTATATGAAGTTAAGTCAATCTTTAGTGTTGTTGTGAAGTTATGAGTTCAGTATTTAATGTTAATATTTTCGTCAAAGTAGGCACCATTTGAATGGCATTGTTTCTTTACATAACAGCACATTGAATTAAAGTAATATGTTATCCATATAGAGAGGAAAATATGCCACGTATCTATGCTTTCAACAGTTGCCAAACATTTGGTTTTGCATGCACAATCTAACAAAAACCTCCTGTAAAGCTTTCGTTTCGGTATTCACCTTAACAATCGAGTACCACTGATCTACAGCACATGTTCTTTTTTCACATCTTTTCTTAATGCTTGTTTTCAGTGTATATATATATATATATATATATCCAAAATGGCCGCAAATTCCATTGTCAATATCCAGATCACAACCTTTAGCCCCACTAAGATCGACACGTTTCCAACATGCAAGTTTTTTCATTCCCGGTTTCCGCCACGTCAAAAATTATCAACTATTTCTTTTTCCTCATATTTCTTGTAGTAACAATAATACACACAAATATTAGAATTAATTTATATGAATGGGACTGAAAGTTACAACAATTTGTTAACTTTATATACACGATCTTCATTGTTAATCTATCTCATGTACAGAATTATTAACTTTTAGATTACATTAAAGATATCTATGTACATAAATGGATGATTAATGCAAAAGATTCTTTAATCTTGACTCAAAATGATGTAAAACCAATTACATTTGATATATTGAAATTATATTGGATCGATACCCAAGTTACAGATTTCTGTTTATTTTTATATTTTCATGTTGACATGAAATCTCTTCTTTAATGTGTTATTACGGTTTGTATATTATCATATTTCGTTATGTGCTATAAAGTTAACTTATATTATCAGCAGATGTATACATGATTTCTATGGTGCATGCAGGTTTTGGCGCTCCTAAATGAGATCCCGGCCACTTCAAGTAAATACCAATTCGCAATGACAATGGCTGACACAATAATGGAAGGCAATGCCCGTCACGACCATTCTGAACTCCTCCAAGTCAACCAAACCGCTCTATCTTCCGCATTCGCTCGTACTTCAACCCTTTTATATCGCTCCCTTCAAATCAGTAACCAATCCCAGGATGACTCAGGGGGCTGGCCCATTCGCACCATCAAGGCACTACCCTTTGGTTCTTACGTTGCGCCATACGTTAAGGGACTGAGTTTCTGCTTCAACACAGTAATGTCTTGGGTTGACACAGGAGTGTCCCGGTTGCAGAAGAAGAAGGAAGAAGGAGCAGACGAGTATGGTGAAGTGATGGCAGAGAAATTGGCGCAGGAATTGTTGTGGATAACAAACAAACTTAGGGCTTATGGAGCTGTTGATCAGGCTTTGGTGCAGTGGAGCCATGCATCCGCTCTTGCTTCTCTTTCACTCACTGCTTCTCCCAGAGTTCAGGGCCTCATTGTTAAGATTTCAGGTTATAATTTCTCTTTCTCCATTCAACGATGAACAAATATATATAGCGTTGGAATAGGTCACAAGAGCATCACAAAATATCTATTATGATGTGAAATACAGAGCCGTTAATCCCTCATTGTAATTTTCCAATGGTGTGATAAGTTGTTTAAGATAAAAGTATTTTTCTTCAAATTAGTATTACAGCAAATATAAAAAGAAAAAGAAAAATTAATGGGGTTATTGTTACATAGGTATACTATTCGGAGATCTGAATCGGCAGGATTACTGGATGGTTACGAGGGAAGTGAAGTTCAAGTTACTGGTGCTATGGATTCCCTTGTTTTGCCACGCAAATAATGGTGTTGCTTACCCTATATTGTCAAGCTTTGAAAAGGTTGAAATACAAAGAGAAATGAATGAGGCTATTTCCAGCTTGCCTGCAATTGATCAAGAAGTGATCCTCACAAACTGGGTACAAGACTTCGCAGTTTCCGCCTCGGATTGGCCAAATCTTCAACTATCTTACGACCGCTGGTGCCAATCTGCTCGCCAGCTCGTTACATGAATTTACAATCCAACACATTTCTGTTTTATAAATAAATAATGCATCTGCATTTACGTGCATGCCTTGTGTAGTTTTCTTATAATTGTTAGAATATTAATATAAGTAAATTAAATCTTTCTATTTTTCTTTATCTTTTAAATAATATATCTGGTATGATATGAATTGATGGAAGTTCATCTTGAGTGAGTTTGTCTCTGATTCAATTAAAAAACAGGCAATAAAAATTAACAGGTTATAAGATTGGACTACATTTATAGTGATACTTGGTCTCTGAATAATCAAACTATATCAAAGAATTATATTAACAATTAAATTAAAAAATGACAAAAAAAATCTAGATATAATATAATGGTAATATCTGATTCTGAGCCTATACATTTTATAATGTGGTGGCATGGACTTAATTCTTTGTTATTTGGACAGATGGTGGGTGTCTTTTCTTCATCAATTTGGATACCCCAATCTTCAAACATTACCATTTTTTATATAATTTTTTATAATTAGAGAAATTAAAAAAAAAATAAAGTAGCTTTTTCGTTTTATAAAATTTTTGAAATTTTATAAAAAAAAAAAAGTAACTAAATTTAACATAATTAATAAATCACGTGAATCTAAAAGCATTCATTCAATGGCACTTAAAAATCAAATAATTAAAAAGATTTCATGAAATCATGGATTAATTGAGATTTTATGAAGATATAGATTTTATCAAGAGTAAAAATCATTCAGTTTTGAAATTTATTAAATTTAATTAGGGTTAATTTATTAAATATCATATGAACAAACAATAAATTATAAAAAAAAAAAATACATATTCAAGTTTATAATGTTCTTTTTAGTTTATTTATTTCAAGTTACCTGGTTTGTTTTGATTATAGATTCAATCACACCAAGGTGTTACAACAATTATCAATTAGTGATGGCAGACCTGGTAAAACGTCTGCCCTTACCCGGATAACTTAAGCGGATTCGGGTTAATAGATTTAAGACTCATGGGAACAGTACCCGTAGTCGACCCACTCGTTATTTTTGCAGGTGGGCCGGGTGATACCTGTGGATACCCACACAAAATTAAAAAAAATTATTTCCCTCATGCACAAGTCATCAACCTTAAATACACGCTGACGCATGTAGTTGAGAAGATTGAAAACTTCTTTACCTTATCTCTTTTGTTGTAAGTCCAACTGAGTTCCTCGAAAGTGATTCTCTTTTCTCTCTCCTTTTACAACTTATTTAAGGTTCAGTGTCATCTTCTTTAACCATCCACAGTTCTTATACAAATGGTCAAGAGTCTTCTTTACTGTTAATAAACATTCAGAAAAAAGAAAAAAATTATATATATCTTCGACTTTGATCAAGTAGTCAATCTAGTTTTGTCCTGTCTTTGTTAAACGCCTTATTTTTCGGTTTCATGCAAGCAACTTTTATCTTTCTCTATGCGCGGGTATTCAATCTTTTCCACATTTTACTGTGTTTCTCTTGTCTTTTCCATCTTTAACTTTCTTATTCAGACTATGTCTTGAGCGGTGCAACTACTAAAAGTCTCTTAAGATCTTTGACTTCACGGTTTTTCCATTATTTTCTCTATTTCTTTTCTGAAATTCTCATTTGGTTTTGCTTTGTTCTGTTCACGCGGTTTACTTCTAATCTGGATTAATCTCTTTCTTTCGAATAAAATTTGTTATTTTTTTCTTGGTAAAGTTTTCTAATGCGATGATTGAGGCCATAAATACAAATTATGTGCCGCGGTTTGATCTCCACTGATATCATATGATTTTGAAGAAGATTTTAAATCAAATTTGAAGGCCAAGAAATATTAGATTCGAGAAAAGCAATGATACTGTTGGGAAGAATCTTAAGAAGCAGTGGTACATTTGAGAAAAAAGGGTGGCCCGAGGGTCCACCTGTACCTTGCAGGGCCGGGTAAGGGTATAAAGCTTCATTGCCCGTTTGGATTTTCACCTGTTTGACCCATACCCATTTGGACCCGGCCCGTAACCGCTCAGTCCGCCCATCTACCAGTTCTAGTTCATGGGAATATATATTGGTTTCCACACAAAACCAGGGATAGATTTTTTACTTTACAACTAGAGTGTGCAAATCACAGTGTTTTTTACAGGGATTTAGTACGATAGCAGTCAAGAGATTGTCATTATAGTGATTAATAGACATTATTTCACTAATGGATACAATTATCAGCTTGTAGATTAGTGAATATCAACAATCTGGACCAAAAAACTCTGTAAATTGTTCTTTGCCCTTTATGTGAATCTGATAGAAAAAAAATGTGTACAACTACTGGTTTTTTTTAGTATTAGTGTTAAAATTTATAATTGCAATTTAGCTTTTGAGTCTTGAAAAGGTCCAAGATGACTTGCTTACATTATCAATTTATGATTGACCCATAGGGTTCCAAGTTATAAGCATGGTAACTTCATGGGTCCAACCATATTGTCTGACGTTAGAGTTAACATGGAAAATTACAAGGTATTTCATATCATGTTTTGAAAATAAACCTTGGCTAAGATATGATTTATAATGTAAGAAGAGGGTTTAGTTCTGCATCCTATGATGCATTTCATTTCATATTTTTCATTGGTTGTGTAGGAGGAAATTTTTGGTCCAATTCTTTCTTTGTTTGCCACTTATGTCTTTCTTTATCCTTGTGTCCATGTTGGTCTTTGGTTATTATGGAATCTTAAGTCAAATATTTTTGTTTGTCAGGTTGACAGCATTGATGAACTTCGGCTGCTAACCACAGTCACTTGGTGTTGAATAATCTCTTCCGTCACTTCATAGAAATATTAAATTTACTTCCACTCTGGAATTTATGTGACAAAAAAGAGATCTAGATTCATAACTTATTGCTAATATAATATAAAATCTCTTTTGGTTTGTAAAGTTTGACCTAATAACCTTTCAGAACCTATATAAGCATGAGTCTGCAAGGCTCCTTTCAAGTCAAAAAGGCTCTGCACGTTAGTTCCTTGACCTTTCTATCTATTTGTTGTGGTTAGTTTCATGTTCTTTCTCTATCATTAGTCCTCAACTATGTTATTTTAGTACATTTCCAAAAACATTACATAACTGCTAGTTAGATGGTTGGTTTTTGAATTTCAAAGCTTTGAAGTTAATAAGATTTGTAGCTAAATTTTATGTAAAAAGGAAAATAAATGTTGTTTGCTTGACTAAATATTCATTCACTGCCTTATTTTTATGATGATGACTTGGTTTTTCTTGCATTGCAGTTGCCACTGAATTAGTAGTCCTAATTTTCCATGGATCCTTCAACCGGAGAGGTTGAAACAAAAGTTGCTTGGGCTACTGACAAAGTTGTCCTAGCTTTTCCAAAACAATTTAGATAACTTATTTTCCATTATATAGTCTCTTTTAGGTTTCATGTATTGTAACATATATTGTAATGATATAATTTGAAGATAAGATTTCAAAATATATAATATTGATATATCTTTTAAACTTGCATGGTGTCATTTTTTAGAATTGCATGATTGTGAAGTTGGACATTTAAACATGTTCTTTTCCTCTTTGTTTTGCATTAAATATTTAGGGTGCTTTTGTTTTCATATTTTCTTGAATTTACAATATATGTGTTATCATCCTTGAGAAAATACATGAGAATTGAAGATGTCTTTTGTATTAATGTAACCGCGGGTTGCGAAAATGCAAGAGTACTTTTTTGTTAAAACATAATCGGGAATGGCAAATGGTATGCATGATGTTTTTTGTTGTTAGAATTTTATGAATGATTGAAAAGTATTAACTATTTTTCCTTGTTAATTTTCTAATCATCTAAGTATTAGATTTTATGGATATAAAAGATGTTGGGTGACTATTTATTAGTGCATCATTGTTATGATCAGCTAACATATATGCAAGTAAATCGTATGATATGGATGTTGCCCTAGTTAGTAAATTCGTGTTTTATATGCGAATTATACGTTCAATCACATAATTCATGAATTTCCGTATGTTATCGGTGTAACTGAATAATTAGCGAATTATCAGTATTTTTGAAGAAAAATGTTAATAAATGCTGCTTCGTACTTCTTCTGGGTAGTGTAATTGTTGTCATATCAATCACTTCAATGGTCTTTATGTGTTCAGCTTACAGACGAGTTATTTTCTCCCGCCTCTTTTATTTCCATAAATTAATTAATAAAATGCTCCTTCATGCACCAATCTCATTCATACACTTGGAAATAATATCCAATTTAAAAAGCCAATGGTGTTAACGTGTTGGCGGGATGATGGGATGGAATCAACACATTATCACTGTCAATTTGACCATTCATCCACGTGTCCCAACTCTATTCCCCGTTTCATTTTTAGCCATCAGAAAATTAAACAAATTAACAAGAATACAGAGGCTCAAGCCGCTCAACCATAATTTAATCACAATTTTAAGTCCATATATTTTTTTACCATTTTAATTATTTTTTCTTTTCAAAAGAATATTTGAGAAAGTAACACCCACCCCTGACTAGAGGCATTGTCATGATTTAATTCTTTATAAAAAATTAAACCATGGATTTTTTTGTTAATATGCTAATAAAAGGGTCCCTTAATTGCCATATTTTTTAAAATGCATTATTGACAATGTACCGTATTAAACACTTATATACCCGTATCATATTTTTTTCGTATCCAAATTTTTACAAATGTATTTTTTACTATTTGTCGTATCATACCTGTAAAATTCTCATACCTTTTTTTTACCGTACCCGTGTTTACTAACTAGGGATGTTGCATGTCTTGTTTTTTAGTAATGGTTTAGTACATTTTTAAATAATGAAAAGAAGTATGTGCTTTAGTTGCCTTGTTATCACGAATTTATATAAGCTACTTTATATGCGGTTTACTTGCATATGATTACTGTAATCATGGAAGAAATGATGTGAACATTCCTACATAAGGATTTATTTCTACTTGTGTCATAGCTAAGGATTTATTTCTACTTGTGTCATAGCTTGAAATGCAAAATTTTTATCATTATTCTACAATCATATATAATTTCAGCCGAGTTATCATACTAGAAGGTGAAATTGCCAGTTGTTGAAAAGTAACAGAGTTAGTTCTTCAGTTCAATAATGTTGTTGAAAGTTAATGGACCTACAAAGTTGTTATGATCTGTTAGTTTCATTAGTTGAACGCCGTCGTTTCTGATGAACTTGTTATGTTCTAAATCAGAGTGTTTTCTGGATCTAATCTAAGCTTCAGGGTTTGTCTTCTTCATTCAACTTGAGTTTATTCAATAGAAACAAAGTCTGATCGTACGGCTTAACATTCATTAGTTTGTGTAAATTTGAATGATTGAGATCATAAGTGTTGGTCAACTACATGGACTGTCTACCTGAACTAGTTACTGGAAAGTGTTAGTGTTTGAACTTTCCCTCACAAAACTAGAAAAAGGCGCACTACAAAAAGTTTAAAAAAAGGTGACAAAAATTTTCGTCACAAAAAGTGAAAAATTCGTCCTAAAAAGTAATGTTGGACTACAGGCCAAATCGTAACCAAAGCCGCGTCACCAAAGGGTAATGCCCACGAAAAAACAAATCATCCCCAAAGCCACGTCATTGGAGACGAAATACGGTTTTGTCATTAAAGATTATTTAATTTGTGATGAAATTTTTTGTCCACAAAAGAATAATTATTCGTCCTGAGTAATACTGTTTCATCCCAAAAAAAGCGCAATTTGTGACGAAATTTTTTGTCCACAAAAGAATAACTATTCGTCTTGAACAATACTGTTTCATCCAAAAAAAAAAGCGCAATTGGGGACGAAAAATTTCATCCCTAATTGGGTCGATAATTGGGATAAATGTTTTCGTTCTTGTCTGTGTGGTGAACTGGGGACAAAAATTTCATCTTTGATGGTGTCAAGATTTGGAGATAAAATATTTTGTCCTTTCTTTTATGATGAATTACGATGAGAATTTGTTCTTGATTGAAAATTAACAAATGTATTGATTCTCAAAGTCAAAAAATTCATATGAAACATCTTTTTAACTAAGTAAAAAATATTAATTAATGTCAAATTGATACTACTACACATCAATAAACAATCAAGTAATAACAAAATATTATATATCTATACATGTATCATAAACACATCCAATTACTCAACTATATATTTGTCTAAAGTTTGTAAGATAAAGTTAACATAAAACATTAGGGAGACATATTGCCAATGATTTTTACCTTCAAGAAGTAGGTGGATGATTTTCAATGACAAGCCACATCTCAAACATCTTTTGTTGTCGTTCTAAGTGTGAGGTTAGTTCATCTACTTTCTCTTAATTTTGAGATTTCTCTCCTCTAATTCTCTAAATCTATCTTCAAATTCTTTAAGAGCATCTACAAGTCTCTTAATTTGAACATTGGTCCTGTTTTTTTTTTTTTTTTTAAAGGCTTTGGACCATAACCAAGACCCTTAATATATCCTGATCGAGTTCCAAGCACTTGATCACAATTTCATCTGCAATAATGGTTTGTCATCTGATAAATTATTTTCCTTCAATTCTATCATTTCATTATGCATTTTAGGACATTCAATATGAACATCAAATTAGGTTAAACAATGTCAATCATAGTTAGCAAACACAACGGTGCTATAAGAATTACTCATACTTCCAAATGGATTGAATCCATTGGTTGCTAGGCCAAGACGTACATTTCGATAGTCTTGTGCAAACCATGGGAAATCCCTATCTAAATCTTTCCATACTTGAGAATCAGCTGGATGTCTCAGAAGTCCATCATCTTTGAAAGTTTCTCACAAATTGGTTTCACTTGTTTTTTGCTTTGTAATAAGATTTTGGAAGTTTCTCACCAATTGGTTTTACTTGTTTAAGTAAATCAAGCAACATGTCAAATGATTTGTTGCTCCATTTGTTATACACCTTCAAATGAAGCAACTTTACTATGAATGACAATGTTGTGAAATTTGAACAACCCGGATACAACTCTTGTTGAGCTTCCTTCAACAACTTTTCAAAACTCATATATGAATGCCTTGCTGTCTCACCATGAACATCGCCACGAGGACCATTTCTCATACAATGATCTTTTAAATTCTCAAAGTCATTTAACATCTCCTGGATCTCATCATCCTCTTCCTCATTATTAGGTGCTCCATGATAGTCCTCATCATCACAACCATTAGGATGAGAAGGAGAACCAATATCAAAATTAAAGTGTTTGCCATGATAGATCCATCTAGTGTAGTTGGTATCTATCCCTCAAATAAGCATGTGATCGCAAACAACATTTTCCTTTGGATGTACAAATTCAGACAATTTGTACATGGACATCTAATATCACATTCCCCACCTAAGTTGTTCTCCATGAATTTAAAAAAAAGATCTTACTCCTTCCACATATTTTTTTGACAATTTTTTTTCCTTCATCAAGTCATATATATGATTTAATAACTATAAGGTGACAAAAATATAACCATTTACCAAAATAATCACATCAACTAAATTTAGAGACAAACAAGTATGGAAAATAAAGATTAAGAACTCACCTAACCAAAGACTACAAAAGGTGGGCAGGCCCCAAAATGGGTCGTGTGAGCTAAAAAGTCGTCGGACAGAACTGAAAAAGTCGGGTATGTGAAATGGAGGTCAAACCGTCACCGAGGATCAGTGTGGAATTACAATTGCTATAATTAATGTATGTAAGTTATGTTAATTTTCAATGATCAAATTATTTCATTCAATGCATAGATGATATTATTTGTTTGTGAACTCACTGAAAACTTCAAAACCTATTGAGTTGGGTGTATTTAGTAACTCACAAGAATTGTGTAATACCCAAGATATCAAAGGTATGTTCCTAACTCAAAATAGTCCTTTAGATGTTAATTTTATATTAAAAAGCATAAAATCTAACTAAGGGCAAAATAGTCAATTCATTTGGAACGGTATGATCAATTATCCATAGAGAGGCTTAGGGGCAAAATGGTTATTTTGCTTATGGATAAGCATTGAAAAAGTCAAGGATGAGTAGGCTTCATTGCATTTAATGGCATTAATTAAGTAATAATTATGTCTAGTGTGAAATGACCAAAATGCCCTTATATGAAGAATTAAGGACTTATGAGTTATACAATTAAAATAATTGGGCCAATTGCATAATTTTGGAAAATAAATGAAATATTTTCCTATAAATGAGATGAAATTCGTTCAAGCCAAAGGAGAGAGCCTTTCTTCAACATTTCTTCCATTTTCTCTCAAATCTTCCATGAAACAAGCTTTCTTTCTCTAGGTTTTCAAGGAGTTTTGCATAATTTTTCAAGGAGAACAAGATAGGAGCCTTGGATCTTCAATTTGAAGGGTTTAAGGTAAGGATTAAAAACTTTAGTTTTGATGTGATTTGAAGATTTGAGGTAGATGTTGAGGTATAATGTTATATATGTAGGATTAAGGTGTAAAAGAAGTCAAAGGCAAAGGATTTGTTGGAGGAAGTCTTTAAAAAGGTAAGGAAGAACCTCCCATGACTTTAGGGTTTATGCTAGGGTTTGTAGATTTTTATGAAACCTTAAATTAAGGCTTTAAGGCATAGAATTAGTTGATGGCAAGTGTAGTTGAACTCATTTATTCTACTTATTGCCTTGAATTCATTATACATGAAGTTATTGCTCTTTATGTTTTATGAGTTGTTATGTTTGATTGAAGAAAATGAAGTGTGGATACTGATTGTGGCAAAAATTGTAGTATTGGAGGCCACATGGTGTTGAATGGTTGCTATTAGAAGTGTTGATGTGTTGTTTGCATTAGCTTACAATGTTATAGCAATAATGGATGATTATGGAAATGAGATTTTAACTCATTTTAAGATGTTAAAGGCTATTAAGGGGAGGTTTATTTGATCTATAAGTTAACCTATTGGTTAATGTCAATAGGAATTGAGTGGCATAGTTAATATGAAAAATTCGGATTTGGTGGGCTTAGGGGTTTTGTTAACCCTGCTTTAGTATTTCGACCATAACTTGAGTTATAAAAATCGAAATGAGATGATTTTGAAGCATTAGAAAGCTAAGACACACGACCTGTAACTTTTAGTTTATGCCAGGGCCAATTCGTTTGAGAAATAGATGGAAAATGGCCTGAAGTATAAACTAGTTATTGAAGTTTAAGATTTAACATGATCAATTATTATGATTATGAATTGATATTAATGTATATTGTAAGTATGTCATGTACTAATGTTTACCCATTAGTTAGATGATCTTTGAAAGATATACATGGTCATGATGTCAATGCATGATTAATGTTATGAAATGGCATGAAGATGCAATGTAATACATGTTTTAAGATGATGTATGTGAGTAAGAGGTAATGTAAATGGATTGATAATCCATAGATGAATTAAAAGTATTAAGCTCACCAAAATATGTATTACATGCCATAAGATGTTAGAGATGCAAAAAGACATGATAGAGATGCATATAGACTGATGGAAAACGCGTAAGCATATCCTCGTATATCGGTTGAGGAAAGATGAATATATGCTTTAGATGCTAAATAACGCGTAAGCACGCCTCCCGATGATATGAGCTCTAGATGAAATTTGAGGCTAGATGATATGAAGTGCTTAAAATGCTAAAAAGGTCCGATCGGCTAGACGTTAAATGTTTCATATGCATTTAGTTGCATTACATGAGTTATGATGTTATTTACATCATGAGATGATTATACTCATGTTAGATGATTTTAGATGTTATGTCACGACATGTGACGTGTGTGTACTATGTTTACATATTATTGTATGAGTACACATTGATGTTTACCTAGCCATGAGATAAAATGATGAAAAGATATGAATTAATAATAAAAGGGGAGTATCCCTAGATGTAAAAGATAAGTGATGTGGTAATAAATATGTTTAAATAAAGATCAAATAGTACATTAAGAATGAAACGGATCATTCCTTACTGAGCGATTAGCGGTCACCCTTTCATTGTGATTGTTTTGCAGGTAGACTAGAAGCGAGGGATGCTAGAGACAGTGGGACTACACGTGAGGGAGATGATTTATTATCATCTTGATGTAATATGTAAATGATAAATATTTGTGAAATACATTTGGAAGCTTCCACCTATAAATATGTTTTGATCTTGTAATTTCTTAAAGTTTGTAAAGATTTTAGATGTTATGTCACGACATGTGACGGTGTGTACTATGTTTACATACTTATTTGTATGAGTACACATTGATGTTTACCTAGCCATGAGATAAAATGATGAAAAGCATATGAATTAATAATAAAAGGGGAAGTATCCCTAGATGTAAAGATAAGTGATGTGTTAATAAATATGTTTAAATAAAGATCAAATAGTACATAAATGAAACGGATCATCCTTACTGAGCGATTAGCGGTCACCCTTTCAGTGATTGTTTGCAGGTAGACTAGAAGCGAGGGATGCTAGAGACGTGGGACTACACGTGAGGGGAGATGATTTATTATCATCTTGATGTAAATATGTAAATGATAAGATTTGCTGATAATTAATTGGAAGCTTCCACCCTATAAATATGTTTTGATTGTGTAATTTCTTAAAGTTTGTAAATTATAAGTTTAGATCCTGCGTGATATTTTATATGCATGTTTTGGATATTATTATTATTATCCTTATACAGATTTTTTCTAAATACAACTCGTTCTCCAGACATGTATCCTCGGGATTCTCATTGAGGGATATTCAGAGGATACCTGACTGGAGGGGGGTTTTACAAACTGCCACCATAAAACAATAAACTCACGCAATTTCAAAAATTGCTATCACACACAAATGTTAAACAGATTTAAAAAATTCCTATCATAAAACAATCAAACCAATAATAAATTTCATATCTATAACAAATAAAATCTGTTTGCTGAAACTGTAACTGAGAGTTTCTATTTCCATGTCATAAATCATTTCCAAAAGAAACATAATAGCATCATTTTGATGTGATCCCATGTCATTTTCATTCAGTAAAACAATCGTTAACGCAAACCGACTCTCAATCAACCATCATAATAGCTCTTAATCAAACTCACGCCAGCTCTCAAACTCAAACCACCTCTTAATCAAACTCACTCTATCTTTGAAACTCAAACCAGCTCTCAATCAACCATCACGCTAGCTCCTAAACTCAAACCAGCTCTCGATCAAACTCACGACAACTCTCAAACTCAAACAAGCTCTCAATCCAACTCATGCCAGCTAGCCCAACTCTCACACTCAAGCCAAAGAAACAAAATCAACTATTAGATGGAAACAAGGATGAATTGAAGAACTATACCTTGGATGGCGACTGAAGGTGCTGTTGAAGATGAAACATAGGTGTTGCCGAAGTGAAACACGATGTTATCGAGGCGAAATGAACAACTACCGTCGTGAAATGAAGATCTGACGAGATGAGATGAAGAAATTGCAAAAGGAAAGAGAGAAAAATGGGAATAAACTCGATCGTGATTGAAATGAATGAGAAAACCAAAAGAAAATGGGTTTTAGGGCTTGAAAACTAGAAAGAAAGTCTAGGTTTTATTTCAAATGAAATAGAAAAGGAATTGGGTGTTTTTACATTTACCTAGAACCGATAATATTTCCTCTCTAATAAGTTTTCTAAATTTCGTCCCTAAAATGTATTTTTCACAATCGAGGATAAAATCATATATCGTCACTAATAAGTTTTCCAAATTTTGTACAATTTTCATCCCAGAATAAAAAGTTTTTTAGCTACAAAATTTTTCGTCCAAAAACAATAAATTTCGTCCCAGGATGATTTCCCTCCACATGGCCGGCGAAATCAATTGTTGGTGTTGGTGTTGGTTGTAAATTGAGTGCTAAGCATTTTTTGACGAAATTACAATTTCCTCCCCTAAAATGACCATTCTGGGATGAAAATGAATTCAACCTTAAATTAAAATTTTGTTGTAGTGGCGCCTCTCCTGCTGTAAGACAATACAAAAGTGCAACAGATCAAATGGTTAGTTTGAGCTAAAATTGTGTTTGTTTCCAGTTGGTTTTGATGGTTAAGATCAATTATTTTCTCTTTCACTTGGATTACTCTCTCTATTGTATATAAACAACTTTCCAGATTGAATAAAAATATAAATTTCTCATTCTTTTTATTGTTCATATTTTACAAATCTTTCTCTTGGTCGATCCCTAGAGTTTATTTTGCAAATCTTGAATAATCTTCACACCTATTATTTCACCATGGCTACTCCCAAAAAACTATTTATCTATCGTGGGCAGGTGACTATTATTGTCAACATGTTGCCCACTGCAACCATTTTTGCCTTGAAACAAGAAATTCAAACTCAAGTAGGTTTCCCACCTAACCAACAATCAATCCTCTATATATAACAATGTTTTGTTAGAAGACAACACTGAAATTTCTGTTGTGACCCGTAACGAAGCTGCTAATCTTTTTCTTCGAGTGAGTCCATTAGAAGATGATACCAAATCGACATTACACTACAATGGACAAATGAAGAAGATACTAGTGCTCTTTGGGGCAGGGAATCCATGTTGGTAGGTGATTTCAAAACCCATATTAATGATGGAATATAGAATGCTGAAGTTATGCCTAGATTCTAATACACTATTATTGAAGCTTGATTTCCAAATCAATGTTACAATTAATCACCCTAATTCTATGCAATTAGGCTTTTATTATATACGATGGTATTTCCTTTCTTGGCATATATTTTGTGTATAAATTGAGAAGTGTACAAAATACCAACATACCGACAATAAATATTTCTGCAAACTTTTTGTATACGGAGGTTCACCATCAATGAAATGTTCTTTGAAAAATTAGTGTATCATTGTCTATAATTTGTATTATTAAAGTAATAACTATAACAATTTTTATATATGCTATAAGGGCATCTCCAACCCGCGCCAAAATGGCGCAAAAAACACCAAATTGGCGTGGATTGGTACTCCAACCCACGCCAAACACTGCGCCATTTTGGCGCAGTGCTACAGTGCTGTGCCAAATTTGGCACAGCACTGTAGCACAAATAAAAAACATATATTTTTTTTTTTAATTTTGGTTTTTTGGTTTTTTTGAGTGATTTTGTTAAGTTATTTGGGAATTAAATTTTACACCAAAAATCACACTAAATTTGAGTATTCGTATTTAATTTAATTTGATTATTATTTATAATAATGATATAATTTAAAAAATGATGAAAAATTAAAAATAGAACTTTATTCAATGCAAATATTAAACTACAATAACTCAAAATAAAAATTAAATTACTATCAATATGGAATTTTACCATTCTGTTGTTTTTTTTTTTTGTATCATTTTATATTAGATGTAATGTTTTTCTATATTAAATGTAATGTTTATTTGATTAAATAAATGCTTAATTCTATTAAATTAGTATAATTTTCAAAATAATTATTATTTAATAAAAATATCATTCCCAATATTTAATTAATATATACAAAAATAATGAGTAAAATAAATTAATTTTTTATTATTACAATAAAAGTAATTATTATTTAATAAAAATATCATTCCCAATATTTAATTAATATATACAAAAATAATGAGTGAAATAGATTAATTGTTGATTATTACAATAAAAGAAAAAAAGAATATTCTTTTTGGTGCAATATTTGGTGTTGTAGGTTGGAGATAGAACAGTGTTTTGCACCAAATTGGTGCAATGAGTTGGAGATGGTCTAACAGGTACATTGATAGCACTTTCAAAATGTTATGGAAAATAATTTTGTAACATTTACAAAATGCAATGAATACCTATCTACAACACTTTTTAAAACTTTGGTAGTACTTTTAACATGTTATTAAGAACTTTTTTATAGAATTTTAACAATGTTAAGAAAAATCAATCTACAACATTGTAAAAATGTTATAGATTTGTTATCTATAACGTTTTGAGAATGTTACAAAAAACTAAACTATAATAGGTTAAGAATGTTACAAAAAACTTATTTATAGCATTTATGCAGTGTTACTTAAAATCATTCATAACTATGAATAATTGCTATAATATGCTTAATAACAACATTTGGTTACAGTTACTGAAATGATTAATAACATGCTAAAAGTGTTACCAATGTCTATTTTTTAGTAACTTGGGCTATAACATCGTGCTTATAAATGCTATCGTTTACCTAAGGTAACACTTTTTACATGTTATCATAGGCCAATTTGTTGTAGTGTATACTATGTATACCTATGTATATATAGATATACATAGATGAAATATGTATAGGTATCTATGTATATACATATGTGTACATATATGTATGTATGTATGTATACCTATAAAGGTACACATAGGTATACATAAGTATACATATACATATTTCATCTACATAGGTATGGTATATATATATAGGTATAAATACCTATGTAAAGGTATGTTTAGATATGTATATACATATTTGTATACACGTATACATAGGTATACATATCTATGTATACACAAAAGAAATATGAATATGTATGTATATGTATACCTATGTACATAAGGCATGTCTATGTATACCTATACATAGATATATATGTATACCTATTTATACTTATGTATACCTATGTATATCTATACATACCTACACATATTTTATCTATGTA
The DNA here is from genome assembly GCF_008641045.1 of Pistacia vera. NCBI lineage: Eukaryota > Viridiplantae > Streptophyta > Magnoliopsida > Sapindales > Anacardiaceae > Pistacia > Pistacia vera. The sequence goes on along the minus strand of NW_022195321.1, from coordinate 207,278 downwards.
TACCTATGGTATGTAATATACATAGGTATCTGTATAGATAAACATAGGTATACAATATACATAGGTATACAATATACATAGGTATACATAGATGAAATGTATATATAAATAAAATACGTATAGGTATGTATAGATATACATACATATGTATACATATCTATAATACCTAGGTATACTATGTATACCTATGCATATGCCTATGTACATATGTAATATAGGTATGTATATTATGTATATTTATATATATCATTGGATTCTTATTTATGTTTCTCTATAAATGTCGCAGATATATGGTTTCTCTATACACCTAATATGACATTATTTAGCCTCTCTACAAGCTGTTTATCTTCTTATAGATTTTCTTCCAAAGCCAAGTCTCTTTGATCTCTTGGAAAAGCCAATTATAAGTCTCTTTAATCAAAGTAGCATGATGATACACCCGAAAAAAAGACACTAAAGCCCATAAAATGAAAAAGGTATTCACAATCCAGCGAGGGACAATAATGGACACAAAAGAAATCGAAGAAAGAGACCTTGTTATGAAAGCAATAACACTCAAGGGTTGAGACTAAGAAAAGTTTGTACCAACTGCTGTAAACGCAGAGTAGAATATGAATATGATGATGGCCAATAAAAAAGCATACACATTTGTTGGACGTGTTTTCGATGAAGACATACTTGCGCCTTGGACACATATTTGACCGGCAACAACAAGAACCATAATGAGAAATATAAAGGTGTCATTACACAAAATGTTAAATGCGCAAGTGTCTTTGCCCTAAGTCTCCACTTTAATGACTAAATAAACAAGATTCTAAACATAACTTAGTTGTGTTTGGCATGTAGTATATGTTAATATTGATAGAAGATGATTATGAGAATTACAGTATATGAAAAGAAAACAAGAAGTTAAGATCACGATATGCACTGACCTCATAATTGAAGGGTAGTGACAATAGAAATATGATTGAACACTTTCATTTTTTTTTTATTTTATGTCAATTCTTTACCTTTACTGTGAAGAGGTTGTTGAAGAAGCTGATGCGAGAGATGCCTTAATTTTGAAGAGAGTTTTGCATGCACAAGTCTATTCCACCGAAGAACAAAGGGAAAAATTGTTTCAAACCCATTGCATCATCAAAGAGAAGGTATGTTTGGTTATAGTATATAGTGGAAGTTATACTAATGTAGCCTCCACCACCCTTGTTGAAAAACTAAACCTTCCCGCCCAAAACCGTAGCATCCTTATAAATTGCAATGGTTGAGCAATTAGAGCACCATAAATGTCACCAAACAGGCTATAGTTCCATTTTCCATAGGTAAAAGATATGTTGATAAGGCGGTACATGATGTGATCACCATGGATGCTTGCAACTTGTTGTTAGGGAGGCATTGGCAATATGACAGGGAAGTTGTTCGTGATGGGAGAAAGAATACCTACACCTTTAGGTTCAACAAGAAAACCATCACCTTATCCCTTGTGTCACCCCAACAAACACTTCTCACATTTACACCACCCAAAACCAATAACCCACAAAAGAGCCTATTTCTAAATGCCAACCAAGTAGAAAAGACCCTTTAATTACCAAAAACTCATCCTAGCACTACTCATAGCCAAGAGAAAAGAAACCCAAGAGAGAGAAATTCATCCTTTAGTCCAACCCTTCCTACATGAATTTCAATGTCTTTCTCGAAGAGCTACCATCAAGGTTACCACCATTGAGAGGGATTGAACACCACATTGATTTGTTACCTAGGACACCCTTACCAAACAAACCAACTTATAGATGTAATTCGGAGGAGATAAAAGAGTTGCAAAGGCAAGTTGATAAGCTGGTTAGTCGTGGGTATGTGAGAGATAGCATGAGCCCTTGTTCGATTCTTGCATTATTAGTGCCGAAGAAAGATGGGAGTTATAGAATGTGTATGGATAGATGGGCTATAAACAATATCACATTCAAGTATAGGTATCCCATACTTAGGCTTGATGAGTTACATGGCTTCAACATCTTCTCAAAGATTGATTTTCAGAGTGGATATCACCAATTAAGAATGAGAGAAGTGGATGAATGAAAAACAGCTTTCAAGACAAAGGGAGGACTTTATGAGTGGATGGTCATGCTTTTCGACCTCTCCAATGAACCAAGTACCTTCATGCGGCTAATGAATGAGGTACTAAAACCTTTCTTGGGCAGATTTATAGTGGTTTATTTTGATGTGATATTAGAGTATAGCCAATGTGAGGGTGAGCATGTAAGCCATCTTAGGCAAGTGTTTGATGTCTTGAGGAAGCAAATGTTGTTTGTTAAGATGGAGAAATTTGAGTTTTTCATGATGAGTATTATGTTTCTAGGCTATGTAGTCTCAAGTGAGGGTATAATGGTTTATTAATCAAAGGTGGATGTAATTTGGAGCTAGCTCGAACCTAAAACCATTAGTGAAGTAAACAGTTTTCATGGTTTAGCTTCTTTTTATAGGAGATTTGTGCCCAATTTTAGCACTTTCATGTCACTCATTACCGATTGTTTAAAGAAGTGAAATTTTGAGTAGACAAAAGAGACAAGTGAGGCATTTGAAGTGATCAAGAAGAAGCTTTGTGAAGCACCTATCCTAGCTCTACCCTATTTCAATAAAGTATTTAAGGTTGAGTGTGATGCAAGTGGAGTTAGAATAGAGGCAATCCTTACTCAAGACAAAAGGCCATTAGCATATGTTAGTGAGAAGCTTAATGAGTCTAGAAGGAAATATAGCACTTATGATAAGGAGTTCTATGTCATTATTAGGGCATTAGATCATTAGAGTCACTACTTGAGGCCTAAACAATTTGTGCTTCATTCGGATCACCAAGCTCTTAAGTTCATCAATGGGTAGCATAAGCTAAACTCTAGGCATGTTGAATGGGTTGAGTTTCTTTAATCTTTTTCATTTATTTTCAAGTACAAGCTAGGGAGCACTAATGTGGTGGCTGATGTTTTGTCAAGAATGTACTTCATCCTTTCCATTTTGGATGCAAGAGTAGTTGGGTTTAGTATGATAAAGAAGCATTACAAGCAAAATGAAAAAATGGCCGCAATCATGGATAAGTGTACTAAGGGCAATTTTAAAGATTATGTGGTCCAAGATGAATTTTTTTCAAAGGCAACAAACTATGTGTGCCTTATGGGAGTTTTAGAAAGTTACTTATGAGACAAGTGCATGAAAGAGGGCTTGCAAGTCACTTAGGGGTTACCAAAATAGTGAAAGTTCTTAGGGAGCATTTATATTGGCCAAAAATGCTTGGAGATGTGCAAACCATAATAGCTAAATGTGAAGTTTGTCATAGAGTCAAGAGTCATTTCAAACCAGGGATGTACACTCCATTGTTGATTCCTAATCAACCTTGGAAAGACATAAGCATGGACTTCACTGTAGCCTTGCCGAGAACTCAAAGAGGTAAGGATTCCATAATGGTTGTTGTTAATATATTTTCTAAAATGACACATTTTATTGCATGCAACAAGACCAATGATGCATCACATGTGGTTGAGTTGTTTTTCAAAGAGATTGTGAGATTGCATGGTGTACCAAGAAGCATTGTGTTGAATAGGAATAACGAATTCCTTAGCCTTTTTTTGGAGATCTTTATAGAGTAGATTAAGTACCAAACTTTTATTTAGCACTTCCTATTACCCCCAAACTGATGGTAAAACTGAGGTCACTAAGAGAACTTTAGGGACCATTCTAAGAACATTGGTGAGTAAGAGTTTGAGAGATTAGGATAACAAATTAACTCATGCTGAATTTGCCTACAATCGGTCCCCTAGTGCTATCACTAACCAATCATCATTTGAGGTCCTTTATGTAGTCTTAACCCTATCACTCCCATAGAATTAAGTGCCTCACCTCTTGATATCCAAGTGAATCTTGATGCTAAAGAGAATGCAAAGTCTATGAAAAAGTTGCATGAGTCAATTAGGGCCCAAATAGCCAAATCCAATGAAGCGTATAGAAGGAGAGCCAATAAGCATAGAAAGCCCACTTATTTCCAACCGGGGGACCTTGTGTGGATTTATTTGAGAAAAGAGAGGTTTCCTTCCAAGAGGAAAAGCAAACTAGCACCTAGAGTCAATAGACCTTTTGAGGTTCTTGGAAGAGTTAGGGATAATGCATCCAAAATTGATTTGCCCTCTGAATTTGGTAATGTTTCGGCTACTTTCAACATTGGAGATTTGTCTTCTTACTTGGAAAATAAAGAACTTTCAGATTTGATGACAAATCCTTCTCAACCCAGGGAGGGTGATGAGATTCTAGGCCCAAATGGTTCCTTGGTTGTGTAAGAGTTTCCATTGAAGAATCAAGAAGCCCAAGCTTTGCAAGGTATGCACCAATCGGCCCAATCACTCAAGGAAGTCCACAAGCTTGTCCATGGAGTGCTAAAGGTCCAAGACATTTCTCAAGCCCTTTTATTTGGCACATACCGTAGGCATCAAGTGTGGAGAGGTTTATTTGGCCCAAGCCCAATGAATGGATGTTATTTGATTCAAACGAATGAAGGTTAGCTAAGCTAAGTAGAGGTTAGGGACATAGATCCTAAAATTAAGGGAGTGATTGTATTTTTGCATTAAATGGTTATGGTCTTATGTTTTTGAATGTGTGGATGAGAATTAAGCCCTCAATTCCATTTGTAATATTTTTGTAATATCTTGTAAAGGGTCATTCCAACATTTGTAATGCCTTGTAATAGTTAGTGAATGAATATAAGCTTAATGAATAGTATTTTATGGAGAATGAAATTCTTTTTTTATTTCCTTTATCCAAGTTTGGCCTAAACTTGGTAACGGAATAATTCAAGCCAATGGATTCCTTTAAGCTTGAATGCCCCTTGGCCATTTGTCCTAGTAAGTTTTTTGCATTTTGGTTCACATTTTCCTCTTCTCAGTTTGGCTTGTGTGTGTGTAATCCTTGCTCCAATTTGTGAGTTGTCTTGGTTGGTTAATCTTTGGAGATTGTTAGCATATTAAGATGGATGATTTAAGGTGTTAAAAGAGATTAAGAGTGCTTGATTTTGTCTTGGCCGAATGTGTGTTGGTTGAAGTTTGTGTGTTTTTAGATGCTAGAATGTTGTGTGTATGGATGAGATGAGATGAGATGAAATAGGAATTGGAGACTTGATTTCATATAGTAGACATGATTAAATCATAATTACCCTTTCGCTGATTAGTTGACTTAACTTCATATTAACTTAGGATGGAATGTATTAGTGTTAATTATATTATACAGTTAGTCTATCACATTTTCTTGTTAATGCAAAAGAAATACATGCATATTTGAAATGAAAATTGTTTTATCTTAGTAGGTAAAATTGCTAATGTCATAGTCATCTTGAAACCAAAGTTTATGTATCTATTTATGTACAATAGAAAGGAATATATTTATCCTTCTTATTTGCTTTAAGGGAATGAATTTTGTGTAATAAATGAACTTAAATTTGACCATTATTAAGAAAACCTCAAGTTTAGGCACTAAGTAGTAAAAATTACCATATGTTTTGTTTTTTTTAATTCATTAGAGAATGCGACATGTAATGCTTTCTTTCTTAGTTAGAACGTGTTATAGTTTTAAAACAAAAGAACATGTGATTTCATTACATTTCTAAATTATTATTAAATTAGGACGTCAATGAAATTTTCTAAAAAAATTATGAGAATTCAAACAAAACTCGAGAGCAATCAAGATGTAATAATAATAATAATAAAACACAATCGATGATAGGAATCTTAGGTATACATATGTATACCTATACATACCTAAACATATTTATATATATATATACCTATTTTTACTTATGTATATCCATGTACATACCTATGTATACCTATTTATATCTATATAAATACCTATATATACTTATGTATACCTATGTAGGTATACAAGCCATTTGAATCTCTTTAGCAAGTTAACTTGGTTGTGTTGTTTATGCAGTTAGCTGAATCGGCGAGTTAGACGGAATTGCATTAAGGATCGTAAAAATAAACGAAAGAAGATGCCAAGCTCTAAATTAATCCTCAATCGTCCTATTGAAACTCAAAGGATTTAGTCTCTCTCTTTTGACTTTTCTTTTTCATTAGATTGATATTCATTTTTAAATTCACATAAATATGGTGAGAATTTGCACGCCTTTGCATTTGCAAGGAGCAAAACTTCATTTTCTTGGCACATTCCAATGAGGCCTTAAGATTCTACATTTCTATGCCTGTGGCTTTTTAACAATTGAATCCTCCTCCTATATCCAAAATTCATCTTGCAAATTTGTACTCTTTTTTCTTTTATAGTCGCAATACTTATTTATTATCTCTTTTACTACTTACAATAAGCTTAATATTCCTCACCCAACAAACTTTCAACTCTTTGGAGTAATTGTTTTCATATCAGAATCTTTTTCTTCTATGTATACCTACCTACATAGCTATACATAGATGAAATATATTTAGGTATGTATACTATACTTGGGTATCATAGATTACATATGTATGTATGCCTATGTATACCTATACATACATATACATATTTTATCTATGTATACTTATGTATACATTGGTTTGTATACCTATACATATTTCATCTATGTATACTTATATCTATTTATACCTTTTAACATAGAGATATACATATACATACATCTATGTATCTATGTAAATAGATATACATAGATATAGGTATACATAGATGAAATATGTATAGGCATATATGTATATACATAAGTATACATGTATGTATACATACATACATACATACATAAGATTATAAATATACCTATAAATGTATGTATGTATATATGTATAGGTATACATACATACATGTATACCGATGTATACCTATACATAATAGGTATGTATTATATATAGGTATGGTTGTTTTTTAGCTGAGCCAAGCCTAGTTTTAGGCTTAACAAGGTCGGCTTGTGAAAGGGGAGGAGGAAATGAGTTCGAGCCGAGCTGCGGATTTCCTGGCTCAACTTGATTTGCGAAGGGAGGCATGGATTTCGAGTCAGGCTCGTGAGCTTGCTTAACGAGCCGAGTTCAAGTCGACTCACGGGCCAGCAAAAAAAATGCAGTTTTTTTTTTTTTTTAATTAAGAGCAGATTTCATGCACTTCAACCTATTTCCTGTCCTGATACATTACACAACAACTAAAGCTCTGTTAAGTATGTACGACAAATTAAACGAAGTGAAGACTTAATTAAGTTTTCATCAAAATAAAATGGGGGGTTACATAAATATACATCAAATTACATCCCCAAACATCAATATATATATATATATATATATATATATATATAATAACAAAATAAAATGTGTAAATTGCCAAATCAATTTGACTTAATTAAGTGAAGTGAACTAAAGTTTTTTGTTTAGTTCACCTGATTGGGCTCGCGAGCCTAATAAGCTGAGTCGAGTCAGGCTTGAACTCGGCTCGTATCCTCTCATGAATCGAGCTAAGCCAGCTCGAATTCAATCGAGTTGAGCCGTTAACGAGCCATACTCGAGCCGGCTCACGAGCAGTTCGGTTCGTTAAACAGTCCTATGTATAGCTATACATAGGTATGTATGTATGTATAAGTATGGTATGATGACACTTGCACTTTTGTAAATGTAAGACATGATTTACTTGCGTAAAATCGAGTTGCATCACAATTGGCAACTCGAACACGCTAAGAATGCCTTTGACGAGAACTTGTGCGAATATATGTGTTGTGTTAAATCGAGTTGCCTCATAATCGACAAAAAGAAAAGACTAGGAAAGTCTTTGACAAGAACTTTTTTGACATACATAATGAATTTCATAAACACGATGACACTTGTACTTTGTATTAAGTGTAAGACATATTTACTCATATAAAATCCAATTGTGTCACAATCTGTGAGACGAAAACGCTACAAAGCCCTTTACAGAAACATTTTCAACATATACAGTTAATCTCTTAAATACGATAACGCTTGCAATGTTGTATTGAGTGTAAGACATGGTTTGCTTGTATAGAGTTGAGTTGCCTCACAATCGAAACATCGAAAACACTACGAAAACCTTTGACAATAACTTTTTTGACATATATAGTGAATTTCTTAAATACGATAATGCTTGTACTTTCATATTGAACGTAAGACATGGTTTACTTGCATAAAGTCAAGTTGCACTGCAATCAGCAACTCAAACACACAACTATAGCCTTTTACAAGAACTTTTGTGAAATATATATGGTAAATTTTGTAAACATGATGACGCAGCTTGCACTTTTCTAATGAGAGTGAGATGTGGTTAACTTGCAACAAATGAAATTGCGTCACAATTGGCAACTTGAAAAAGCTTCTACTGACTTTTACGAGAACTTTTTTGACACATAAGCAATAAATTTCGCAAATACAATGATGCTTGTGCATTGGTTTTGAGTTCAAGACACAATTTATTTAGATAAAATCAAGTTATATCACAATTGGAAATTCGAACAGACTACGAAAACCTTTTACAAAAGTTTTCACGACATATGTAAATAAAATGACAATTGCACTTTCGGTATTGAGTGTACAACATTGGTTAATAGCAAAAAATCGAGTTGCGTCAAAATCGACAACTCGAACACAACAAAAACGTTTTATGAGAACATTTGAGAGCTATGTGTGGTGAATTTCGCAAACATGATGAGGCTTGCACTTTTGTATTGAGTGTAAGACATACTTTACTTACATAAAATCGAGTTGTCTCATAGTCGACAACTAAAAAAAACTATGAAAGCCTTTGACAAGAACTTTTTCGACATATATGTGAGGCATAAAATTGAGTTGCCTTACACTCAACAACACAAAGACACTATGAAAGCCTTTGAAAAAACCTTTTTTGACATATAGTGAATTTTCTACATACGATGACGCTTGTTCGTATTGGGTGTAAGACATGATTTACTTGCATAAAATTAAGTTATGTCACAATCGGTACCTCGAACACACAATGAAATCCTTTTACGAGAACTTATGCAAAACATATATAGTAAATTTCTCAAACACAATGACGCTTGTACTTTCGTATTAAGGGTAAGACATGGTTTACTTGACTAAAATCGAGTTGCGTCACAATTGACAACCCAAAAATGCTACTAATGCCTTCACGAGAACTTTTGTGACATATGAACAGTGAATTTTACAAGTACAATGACACTTGCACATTCATTCTGAGTTCAAGACACGGTTAACTTGCATAAAATTGAAATTTGTCACAATGGAAAACTTGAACACACTACAAAAGCCTTTTATATGAGTTTTCACAACATACATATAGTGAATTTCATTAATATGATGACACTTGGACTTTCGTAGTGAGTGTAAGACATGGTTTACTAGCATAAAACCAAGTTGTGTCAAAATCGGCAACTCGAACACACTACAAAAGCTTTTTATGAGAACTTTTGTCAAATATATATTTTGAATTTCCTAAAAACGATGATGCTTGCACTTTCATGTTGAGTATAAGACATAGTTTACTTGAATAAAAGCAAGTTCGGTCACAATCGGCAACTCGAAAACAATACAAAAGTCTTTTAGGGGAATTTTTTCAACATATGTATAATCATATCCACAAATATGATGGTGCTTACATTTTTGTATTGAGTCTAAGAAACGGTTTACTTGGATAAAATCATGTTGCATCATAATTGATATCTAAAAGATGCTAAAAAGGGTTTTTACGGAAACTTTTTTGACATGCAATGAACTTTTTTAATACAATGACGCTTGCACTTTCGTATTGAGTATAACACCTTTCAAGAGAACTTTTGTAACATGCAAATGGTAAATTTCAAAATAAAATGAAATACTTGTTATAATTTATGTTTTGATATTTTAACCATTTATCATTTCAAATTAATATTTTTTCTTAATTACTTCACTAATATATTTTAATCAAGGTAAAATAGATTTTTTTTTACCTTTAACGGTCTACTAAAGAAACACTTGGTAAGGTTTTTCCTAGTATCTTGAAATGTTAGGGAGAAATTGATTAAAACATCCCGAACTTACCATCTCTTTACAATTTTCAAAACTGTAGGGGGTGCCAATTTCATGAACCACCGCTTCCTTCGTAACATGATTCAAACTCTCTTCGGCAATTTCAGTGGGCAGTTGGTCCACTTTATTAGACGGTCCATAACAATTGGATACGTCCAACTTCTACCGAACCAGCCCGGGCCGGCCCAAGAACGAGCCACTAGCTTTTCATTTCGTTTCTCTCTCGATTTTCAAATACAGCATAACACGTATTCGTATTTAGTATTTCTCTATCTCTCCAATCATTCGGTGCCTATCATATACCTAATAAGATTCTCGACAAATTCCTGATTCGATCGAACCCTCTGAAAACCAATTTAATAAAACAGCCTCACGGAATAAGTAATTTTGTTTTTTTGAATCGAAATCTTGAAAATTGATGGACAACAAGGCCAAAACAGCCAACAATGGAAGCGACAACGACCTCGAAGGAGAGCAGGAAGAGAACCCTAACAATAACAATGACTTGACTGAACAAGTAGTTGCAGAAGAACCGAACACGGGGTCCAACTTGAACCAAGATCAACAACAGACGCCATCGAGAGCAAGAACTCCTTTCACTAATCTCAGTCAGGTCGATGCTGACCTGGCTCTTGCCCGAACCCTTCAAGAACAGGTCCTCTATTTAATTCTAGCAATTTATGATTTATCTCATTGACGATTGTTTTGATTGCTTGATCGATTAGTTGATTGATTGTGTGAGTAGGAGAGGGCATATATGATGTTGAGGATGAACAATGATGGGAGTGATTATGGAAGCTGGGAAGCTGGAAGCTATTTGCACGATGAAGATGATGATTTTGGTGGGCCAGATGATGAGACTGATGAAGAGGGAAATGAGAATGAGGAGTTTGATGGCACTGATGTTGAAGATGATGAGGATGATGATGATGAAGATGCATTTGATGTGCATGATCATGATGAAGATGCGGAGGAGGATAACAACCCTAGTGTCGAATATGATTCTGATGTTTTTTCAAGTGATGAGGCATACGCAAGAGCACTTCAGGATGCTGAAGAAAGAGAAATGACTGCTCGATTGTTAGCCCTCGCTGGAATAAATGATCGTATGTGGGCTTAACAATTATTATCCCTTGATATTCATTTCACTGCTTTTGCGGTTATCCAATTGCCAGAGTTTGAATTGTCTATTCATTGCAGGAGAAATTGAGGACCCAGAGGATCATGGTGGTAACTCTCAGGTACTGATTTCTCTGTCTCCTCATACAGCTCTCTCTTCCCCTTCCCCTCCTTCGGTGAGAATCTTATACTTAAAAGATACCATCTCGCAAATTGATTGTTATTAATCTAGACATTGCTTTTTGTTCATGCGCTTGTGACTCAATGTGTGTGTGTTTATGGGGTCTTCTTTTGCTCACATGCCTTGAGGACCTGTTTGAACCTTTTATCAAATCATAGGGTGTTGTAGTTGATTAAGATGATTGAAGTTTTTTGAAACCAGTGAATTGAACTTAACGCTTTGAAAACTACTTTTATTAATAATTGGAGTAATGGTGATGTGCGTGCTAAAAGTTTTGTTGCTTGAAATAAGCCACTCTTCTCTTTAGGTTTTGGCTGTTCACTGAAGCATTGCTTGAAATAATTTTTTCATTTTCTTTTTCACGTAAAAGTCATTTTACATCCATTTTGTTTATGTTGAAGAATCCTACTTTTGCTGAGGAAATGAATGATCTTACAATAGATCTATATAAACTGTGTGGAAGATAAGTTCCAATTTCCAATTTAGCTCAGTAAGCATTTAGAATTTAAGGCAGGCACTCTTGGAGATGCTTTGTAGCAACAGTCTTTGGATTTAGCAGTTTTCTTGATAAATCTGTGTGATTGACACTGAGAATATGTTTATGAATCATTCTCTTTCTGACATCCTGGCTAAGTTTTTCTGGTCAATATCTTGTTATAGAGTAATAAACTTGATAAGGATTCTGTTTTTTCTCTAGCTCATATCTGCAGTTAATGCAAGATTGCTAGTCATGGAACTTTTGGCCTTTTTCGAGGAATCATACTGGGTCTTTCTCTCTTGATTTCAGCAGTTTTATTCTGCTGATAAGTCTTATTTGGTCCTTATGGACTGATTTAGCTCCATTACCCTTTATCTTTTAGGCAATATTCCTTGATCTTGTATGCACCTTTTGGAGTTATTACCTTATTGGTGTTGGTAATGTGATTTTGATAATCTAGAAGTGAGACGTTCATTAGCTATCCACACCTCATTTAGTATTATTTTCTGTGCTGGAATGAACTTTATACTAACTATGTTTGTCCTGTAAAAGCAAGTTTATAACAACTTTATCTAAGGTTCACCTGGCATCTCCTTCTTTTTGCTGCCTTACTCAAAATGAAAAAGGAAAAAAAAACTGTCAAATCACATTTCGCTATTGTAAAAATTTGATGGTCCTAATAAAATAAGTTTTTGTGTGTCCTGTCATTCCTACAAGCCCATGTTTAGCTTTTACATACTTTAAATTCTTAAATACTAACCATTTATGTAATTTGAACTATTAGGAGCTGTTCTTCCATATGGTACTTGCTATTAGAGTTTTAAAATAATTTTTCTATTGAAGAAAAGTCATTAATTTATTAATCCAGTGACTTTGGGCATCCAATTGATAGTAAGTTTGATATGTATAAATTTTGAAGAAGGATTTGATCTAATTGTGGAATTGGTGAAAAATGGTTTCCATATGAAATTATGAAGAGAGTGTACAAGGAAGTGCCATAGTTTTGCTTGCTGAGATTCAAACTCATGCTTTTCATGGTCAAGTAAGGCCAGTATCACTGAGTGAAGCACCAATCTTGGCATAGTTTGAGTTTCCACTGATCCTGATATAAAAAATACTTTAAGAGGAACTATCGTCCTCCAAAAATTCAATTTCAGATGGCTTTAGTTTTGTGCTCTAATAGCAGTCCTTTTTAGTGCATTAAAATAGAATTATTGCATAACAATTATCTGCTTGCCCAATCTTCGTGGACCATGGTCATCTAGTTTTCAAGACTTTAGTTTCTGCTCATTTTAGCATTTTATTTGGGCCATGAATCCTATGATAACTTTGTCATTTTTGCCTATAATTACTTTTCTTGTTTCCCTGCATACCCAAGCTTCTGGACAATAAATAAAGTACTTTGCGAGATTAGGATAGAAGCATTCTCTGTCAACAGGTTGCCAAATCGCACCTTTGAGAAGGATATAATGTGCCCCTGGAGAGTAGTTTACCCATTTATACTAGCAGGATGGAATCAACAGATTTATTTTCCTTTTTTTAGTTGGGGGGAAGGGGGGTCTTAAAACAGCTATTGTTAGTTCCACGTGTTCCAGTTTGAAAGTATTTTACTTCTTTTTATCTCTTCAAGCTTTCTTATCGTATTTAATCTTGTTTTGTATGCATGCATCACATACTTTTGCATTTGCAGGATGCATGGGAGGAAGTAGATCCAGATGAACTTTCGTACGAGGTTAGCTTGTTTTTGATCCTACTACTTTCTGTGAAGCTTCATTCGGATTGCACTTCTCATTGTATAATTTAATTATCTCAGGAGTTGCTTGCATTGGGTGAAGTGGTTGGAACAGAGAGCAGAGGTCTTTCAACTGATACACTTGCCTCATTGCCAACAATAAAATATAAGACGGGAGGCAGTCAGAATGGAAGCAATGATTCGTGAGTGCTAATAACTTAAATCTATATGTTTAACTAACAGTCATGTGATGGTTAAATTTCTGTGCCCGTCTCAGATGTGTCATTTGTCGCCTGGACTATGAGGCTGATGAGACTTTAACACTGCTTTCTTGCAAGCATTCATACCATTCTGAGTGCATAAACAATTGGTTGAAAATAAACAAGGTACAGTTATGCACATTTTGAGTTTCCTCTGGTACTTTAATGTTGTCTAATGCTAATCTTCTATTGGAACTTTAATGTTCTCTGTGAGTTCACTTAGGAGATATATTGTTCTTTGAACTTAATTCTTTGCTGTCCCAATGGAGTTCTGACCTCAACAAACCCATGCTTTTGCTGTGATTCATGGCTGTTTTTGTTATAGCAATTTTTCCTGCTTAAATTTTCTGTGATTCAATTCATGGCTGCTTAAATTTTTTCTCATATCTATCAGCTATCATGGCATAAAAATTAAGATTTCTGGAGGGGTGGGGTATGTAACTACTCTTTAATATGGATCTTTGAAGTTTCATCTAGTTTATTGATCTAAATGTGTGAAACCACAAATGATATTTTGGATTTGGCTCAGATTATGCTTAATTTGTGGCATTGTCATTTGTTTCTGGGCACTGCTATCTTAAGTAACATGCATGATAATTCTTCATGTCTTTTTCCCATTTATCTGAAACATAATTTATGAAATGAGCCTCTGTTTTTGAGGTTCTACCAATTTCTAGTGCTCACTCACAATTTGAGGTCACACCATAATCTACTCAAACTTCAAATTGTTCTGTTTTTGGGATTCGAATGGATTTTTGAAATTTGAGTTGTCTGAGTGATCTTTACTATATGTTGGTTGTTTCGATGTTTGTAGAGAATTGTTCTGTTCATAATCTGTGAACCTGGGATCTACCTAGTTTTTTGATAGCCAGGTTGTCCATGGTGATATCATATATATACAAGTGATATTTTGTTAGACATTAGGGTGAAAGTGAGTTATAACGATTTTCATTGTTAGATTTGGATCTATATTCCATGCTATAATCACTTTCAGCTTCACTTACTTCTCCATTTTAGAGGTTCGTATGGATTTTGGTTAAATTTGAGTTCCCATTTAGATTTTCACTGCTTTTTTGCCGGTTGGTACACTGCAATCAATTGGTGCATACTTTATCATCATTGCTGTCATTTGTATTCACAGGAATAACAGAGCTTGTAGGTAACATGATCATCTAGCTGACTGCAATATTTTTAAATTTCCACTTGTATTTTTGCACTGAGTAGCTTAACAAAGAAAATTGTTTGGATTCCTTTGGAAGGTGACGTTTGATTGTTTCACATGATTGAATGGAAAAAATTGTCATTTATTCTCTCAACTGGCAAATGTGCTTCTAAATAATGTTTATAGTTGATACAAATATGTAAACATGCCATTAAACTTTCAGACTTTTGATAATAGATTATTGTATGAATGTTTTCTTGGTTAGGCACTTAGTCTGAATACATTTTGTCATCTTTTATAATTATTTTTATTTGAGTATTTTAGAGTTTTCATTAGCTCAATGCTCGAACTGATTTCTCATGTACATAATTGCTTGTGTAGTTTGTATAGAGTTGAAAATGGTATAACAATGTTTTGGTTTAGAATGATATGTGGTATTTCATGTGTGTGTGCTAATTACAGCTCTGTGAATGCAGGTGTGCCCCGTTTGCAGTACCGAGGTTTCCACTTCTGGGCACAGCTAATGTTAAGTCACGCACAAGGTGACACAGAATGATAATCCATCCCATGGCATATTTAATTATGCAGACTGTAGTTTTCGTAGAGGAAAACAAAAGGCGAAAAAAACAAAAAAAGCCTGCTTGTACACGTTCATGTTTGAATGAAATGCTGATATTGGTATTGATATTGATACTTGCCTTGGGGGAATTAGTTTAGTAGATGTAGCTATATGGCCATCTTCATATAAGTGACTGGAATTGCAGCCAGTTATTTGAATGTTTTGGATTGAAGATGGTGAAAGTTAAATTATATAATTGCTTCAGAATCATCCAACTCTCTCTACTCCGGCTTGTAGTACAGTCTTAAACATGCTTGCTTGTCACTTTCTAACAAGTTGGTAATATTATTATTGGCTTATTTAATATGAAATCGTACAATCTGTTTCTTTTTTCTTCTTTCCGCAAAGAAAATCATGTTGTATATTTTCTTTTTTTTTCTATGTTAAATTTTGTGTAAATATTATTAAATTTTTACTATTAATAGTTTATACAAATATTACCCCCTCCCTTTCAAAATTTGTCATTTTAACAAATTGTACACTTTTTAATATACTAATTTTTTTAATGTAAACAAATTCTCTCTCCTACTCTTATCTTTTATTTACTCTCCCCTCTCACTGTGGTGGGAAAATTTTTGGACAATGTCATAGTAGAAGATACATGCTTAGGGAAATCTCCAATATTAGAAGCTATTAATGAAGTTGATGATATAACTAGGAAGTTGATACCTATATGAGTTGGAAAAACATCACAAATGAACAAAGGCAAGCCAGTGTTAAATCATAAATGCTATCAAAGCTATTTCTTCTGGTAATGCCATAAACAACGAGTGCACCGACGACACCTCTATAGTAAGCAGAAGTAACAATTTTGAACATTTCTTGACTAGTAGTGTCCCAGATTTGAAACTAGAGAGAAATGTGAAGAGTTAAATGACGTTTGAAAGAAAAAGAGAGAGAGAGAGAGAGAGAGAGAGAGAGAGGAGACGAGGGGTCAGAGAAAGAGAGAGGAGCGAGAGGCCAAAGAAAGAGAGAGAAAGAGAGGAGACAAGGGTCATAATACGAGAAAGAGAGAAAGGGTTGCTCTACTTTTTGGTCAAATGACAATTATTTTGGAAAAAAATAATATGTTTAAAATGACATTTATTTGGAAATGGAAGGAATATATAATTGGTGTTTTTCTCTTATCAGGGAGAAAAGAAAAAAATCATTAACACATATCATCGTTATTTATTTGGATATTAAATTCGTCCTTGTAATTAAATTTAGAATAAAACTATGTGCACTAACCAATGAGTACTAATCTAAGTATTAACATTGGAAATTTGAAATTCTCTCCAAAAAAAAATTTCAAATTTCCAATGTTAGTACTTAGATTAGTACATATTAGTTAGTGCACATAGCATTACTCTTAAATTTATAACATTGAACCTCGTATTTTGTTAAGGCTAATACTATACCATTAATCCTTAGTCCTTACATTATCCCAAGGCTAAATGGCTAATACTGTAGTGTGATTTTAATTTAACCCCTTCTGTCTGACAGTCTCTTCTCACTTCACTTCCAGGTTCTTTACGTATATATGTTCGCTATATGCATTCCCTCCATCGCTAGATTTTGAAAGTGTGTTTGAGCCTTTGAGGTTTTATTTCCTGTAAATGTCGGATGTATCATTGTTATCTAGAAATATAATTACTCTCCTTGATAAATGCAAGTCACTGCATTCGCTAAAACAACTTCATGCTCTATTTTTCACTTTTAATCTCTCCCAGCATGACCCTTTTCTATCAAAATTCTTCTCTTTCACTGCACTTTCCCATCCTGCTCACATCGATTACTCGTGCAAAATTTTGTTACATCTACAAAACCCATCTATCTTCAATTGGAACACTGTCATTAGAGGTTACTCCAATAGCAAAAATCCTAACAAATCCATCTCTCTTTTTGTTAAAATGTTGCGACTTGGACTCTCACCAGATTATTTAACGTACCCATTTGTTATAAAGGCCTCTGCCCGCCTTCTGAAGCGAGAACTTGCCGTGGCAATTCACGCTCACACTGCAAAAACTGGGTATGAGTCCGATAGGTTTATTGCAAACTCCTTGATTCATTTGTACGCTTCCTGCGGCGACATAATTTATGCCCGTAAATTGTTCGATGGAATGCCTTTCAAGAACTTGGTTTCTTGGAATTCTATGTTGGATGGGTATGCTAAGTGTGGGGAAATGAATCTGGCAAGACAAGTGTTTGATTTGATGCCAGAAAAGGATGTTGTGTCTTGGAGTTCTTTGATTGATGGGTACGTTAAGAGTGGGGATTACAAGGAGGCTATGACGATTTTTGAGGAAATGAGAGGTGTTGGTCCCAAGGCCAATGAGGTGACTATGGTGAGTGTGTTGTGTGCTTGTGCACATTTGGGTGCCCTTGATCAAGGGAGAATGATGCATCAGTACATGGTTGATAATGGATTGCCATTGAATTTGGTTCTGCAAACTTCTCTTGTTGATATGTATGCCAAGTGTGGGGCAATCAAGGAGGCTTTGTCTGTGTTTCGTGGAGTTAAATTGGATCGTAGCGATGTTTTGATGTGGAATGCCATGATTGGAGGGCTTGCAGTGCATGGATTGGTTAAAGAGTCGCTTGAATTGTTCAAAGAAATGCAAATAGTTGGGATCACCCCAGACGAGATTACATTCTTGTGTTTGTTGAGTGCTTGTGCCCATGGAGGTTTAGTCACTGAAGCTTGGTATTTCTTTGATTGCCTTGGTAAATATGGCATGACGCCAAAGAGTGAGCATTATGCTTGCGTTGTTGATGTTCTGTCACGTGCTGGGCGAGTAGCAGAGGCATACAATTTTGTGTGTCAAATGCCCATGAAGCCAACAGCTTCAATGTTGGGTGCTCTGCTCACTGGATGTATGAACCATGGTAAATTGGATCTTGCAGAGATAGTTGGAAAGAAGCTTATTGAGTTGGAACCAGATCATGATGGCAGATATATTGGGTTATCAAATGTTTATGCGATTTCCAAACGCTGGGATGATGCAAGAACAATGAGGGAAGCCATGGAGTTGAGAGGAGTGAAAAAGTATCCTGGTTGTAGTTTTGTAGAGATGTTTGGAACTCTCCATAGATTCATAGCTCATGATAAAACTCATCCTAGTTCAGAAAAAATTTACATGATGCTAAATTTTATTGCAGGGCAAATGAAACTTAATGTTGATCATGAAATTCGAGAACACTTTATTTATGATATGACAGGTATTGTTTGAGGTGCTCAAAATTCTCTTCCGTAAATCTCAATTAAAGTTCAATATTTGTTAACGAGATTTCTTATATATTTGATTTTCTGAGCAAAAATGTATAAATTAGTGAGTTAAAGGTGTTGAGGATACTTTGCCTCAATCTAAGGCATAATATTTGTAACAATTTTGACCCATGATTCTAGCCTAAATTCTACGATATTTTTTCCATCATTTCCATTGTAATTGATATGTAAATATTCTAGATTGATTTGTAAATATTCTAGGGCAACTTGTACATCTATATAAATAGACATACTCACCACTTCAAGCTGTGTGGTGAACTCTCTTCAAACTGTCTCATGGTATCAAAGCCAAGTATCAAGCTGTGTAGTGGCAACCAGTAAACAAGATGGAGGCTTATATGTGTTGGAGCGTGGACATCCCACCTTTATTTCTGTTCTTAAAAATAAATCGCTTCATGCCTCATATGATTTATGGCATGCTCGTCTGGGACATGTGAATCACTCCATTATTTCTTTTTTAAGTAAAAAATGTCATCTTTATCTCACATCCTTATTGCCTTCTCCAATGCTTTGTAGTACATGTCAAATTGCAAAAAATCATCGTTTGCCTTATTCGTGTAATGAACATCAATCATCTAATGTGTTGGATTTAATTCATTGTGATATATGGGGCCCTTCCCCCATCAAATCCAATTTAGGGTTTGTCTATTATGTTCTTTTCATTGATGATTTTTCTCGCTTAACTTAGCTATACCCTTTGCATTTAAAATCTGAACTTTGCGATATTTTCCTTCAATTTCAAAAATTTGTGGAAAATCAATATTCTGCGCGTATCAAAATTTTTCAAAGTGATGGTGGTACAAAATTCACTAGCAATCGTTTCCAAGCACACCTCTGGCATCCATCATCAACTATCTTGCCCATACACACTTGCTCAAAATGGTTGCACCGAAAGGAAACATTGCCATGTGACTAAGACTGGCCTAGCTCTTCTTTTCCACTCTCATCTTTCTCCTCGCTTCTGGGTTGACGCCTTCAGCACTGCAGTCTACATCATCAATCGCTTGCCGACACTGCTTCTTGGAGGTAAGTCCCCTTTTGAGCTTCTTTATGGTTTCTCTCCGAATTATGAAAATTTCCATCCTTTTGGCTATCGTGTTTATCCTTGTTTGCGTGATTATATGTCTAACAAATTTTCTCCTCGCAGCGTACCTTGTATTTTTCTGGGATATAGTCCCTCCTACAAAGGGTTTCGTTGCCTTCGATCCCACCACTATACATCACCCGACATGCACAGTTTGATGAACATCACTTCCCCTCTCTAGACTCCTCTCAAGCTCAGCCTATCTCATCTCTCCAATTTTCCAACTTTTTGGAACCTAGCTCATCTCTTACAGACACACCTTCCCCTTGCCCCGAGCACCATTCTCCTAAGATTACTCCATCCGGATCTAACCCGTGTGTTATTTGTACTGACCCAGTGGATGAGTCTGTGCAGGTTATTGACTCCTTTACAGGTTCTCCTTCAGTGCACTCAGACCCTAGACCATCTCCTGTTGAGCTTGACATCGCTCCTCAAGTTCATGATCTCACTCCCGCTCTAGCATTTCCGTTGAGTTCTCACCCTATGCTCACACGAGCCAAAACTGGCATTTTTAAAACTCGCCACCCGGCAAGCCTTGGTGTCTTTGACTCATCTGGTCTTCTTTGTGCTCTTCTTACCTAAAAGATTCAAATCTGTTACAAAGAATCCTGTTTGGCTTGCTGCCATGGATGAAGAGATGCAAGCTTTGTAAAACAATCGCACCTGGATTTTGGTCCCTAGGCCTGCTAACACCAACATTGTGGGTTCTAAATGGGTGTTCAGGACCAAATATATGTCTGATGGATCCATTGAGCGTCTCAAAGCTCATCTTGTTGCCAAGGGATATACACAAGTACCTGGTCTCGACTACACTGATACCTTTAGTCCTGTTATCAAGGCTACCATTATTCGTGTTATGCTATCTATTGTTGTGACTAACAAATGACCCCTTCGCCAACTTGATGTTAAGAATGTGTTTCTCAATGGCACTCTCACTGAGCATGTGTACATGGAGCAGCCTCTTGGATACATTGATCCTCGGTTCCCCAATCATGTATGTCAGTTAAAGAAAGCTCTTTATGGCATAAAGCAAGCGTCTCGTGCCTGGTTCCAATGCTTTAGCTCCTTCCTTATTCAGCTTGGTTTCTTTTGCAGTCAAGCTAATGCTTCTCTATTTGTCTTCCATAAGCACTCTAATATCATTTATTTGCTCCTATATGTTGATGATTATTACTGGCAACAACTCATCTCTTATCCACAGATTCACCTACAAACTCAACTCTGAGTTTGCCATTAAGGATTTAGGTCCTCTTAGCTACTTTCTTGGCCTTGAAGCTTCGACAACTATAGATGGTCTTTTCATCAGTCAACTGAAATATGCACGGGACATTCTTACTCGAGCTCAGTTACTTGACAACAAACCAGTCCACACTCCTATGGTTGTATCTCAGCACTTGTCTGCAGAAGGTCCTCTGTTCTCGGATCCTACTCTTTACAGATCTCTAGTTGGCACCCTCCAATACTTAACCATCACACGCCCAGATATTGCTCATGTTATCAACTCCGTTAGTCAATTTCTACATGCTCCAACAACAGATCATTTTCTCGCAGTTAAGCGAATTCTTCGCTATATCAAGGGCACTCTTCATTTTGGCATCACTTTCCACTCCTCTGCTACTCCCAGTGCTCTCATTGCTTACTCTGATGCTGATTGGGCAGGATGCCTTGATACTCGCCGGTCTACCTCTGGTTACTTCATCTATCTTGGAGGAAATTTGATTTCTTGGAGTGCTAAGAAACAACCCATAGTCTCTCGTTCAAGTTGTGAGTTTAAGTATCGTGCCCTTGCACATGCTGCTGTTGAGCTCCTTTGGATTACGCACCCTTCAAGACTTACATGTGTCACTTCCACAGCGGCCTCTCCTTCTATGTGACAATAAAAGTGCCATATTTCTGAGCTCAAATCCAGTTTCCCACAGCGAGCCAAGCATGTTGAATTAGACTATCACTTCCTTCGGGAGCTTGTTGTTTTTGGAAAACTTCACACTCAGTTCATCCCTTCTCACCTACAGGTTGCCAACATTTTCACCAAAAGTATCTCTCGACCACTTTTTGAATTTTTTTGATCCAAGCTTCATGTCTGTTCCAACCTGACGCTTAGCTTCCGGGGGGGTGGTGGGGTGTTGAGGATACTTTGCCTCAATCTAAGGCATAACATTTGTAACAATTTTGACCCATGAATTCTAGCCTAAATTCTACGATATTCATTCCATCATTTCCATTGTAATTGATATGTAAATATTCTAGATTGATTTGTAAATATTCTAGGGCAACTTGTACATCTATATAAATAGACATACTCACCACTTCAAGCTGTGTGGTGAATTCTCTTCAAACTATCTCATAAGGTAAACTAGGGAAGGCTAAAAGAATTGCTTCAGAATGAGATCAAGCTATCTGCTTGTCAGCGTCATAGTTGTATTTTGAAACTAATAGTAACAAAAATGATGAATATGTGTTTGGTAATGGACATTTGTATCTAAATTAAAATAGAGTTTCAGAGACCTAATATATAAAATATTTTTCTTTTTTAAAATAAAGGATCAGATCTTTGCAAACATAATTTTGAATTACAATTAATTACTAAAGGGCATTTAGCTATCAATTGACTATGAATTCAAAAGAAAACAGATTCATGTTACTATAATTAATGAAATCAATACTATAGAAGCTTTAAGGGGCATTTATTTAACGTGAAAAAGGTGGAAGAGCAACCCATGCGAGCCACTAGCTACATGCAGACTTAGCTTTAATCATTTTTCCCAAGGAAGGAAAATTCGCACCTCTCCCCTTGGCCGGATAACAAACCCTTTAGTCACCAAAATTAGTTATATTCGGGGGATCTTGTGTTAAAATCGTTAAGAGATATACCTATTATATTTATCCAATTACTTTGATCCATTATACTTGTAGGATGTTATGTGGCCCTGAGGATTAGACATACTTCAATGTGAGTCTGAATACCCAGATACGTAAAAAAAATAAAGTAAAATTTACAATACATAAACAAGATTTTCTTGTCTTACTACTTCCCGAGCTTCAATGGCTGGCATGAGCAATATTTTTTAATTAGGTTAACAGAAATGAGTATATATGTATGTTTGCATCAAGTAGTTTCTAGAGTGGCCTTTTTCTTGTTACATTGAAGTTAACAATGCTTAACCGACTGCATGTGGTAGTAGTAAATATTAATTATATTGTGATTTAACGCTAAATATAATATAGTTTCTTTTTCGTTCAAATCAAATTACAAGATGTTAATAGTTTAATATATCTGAAAAAAAAAAGGATCGGGAGGAATATAATGATATGTTAATTATAGGGTTAATTAAACTTAAGCATGAATATTAATTTAACCTGGCGTTGAGATATCTTAATCTTGTCCTAATTAAGGAACCTTTTTTACACATTACTGCTTCCACTTCTATTAGTATCATCATCAATTTGCTTGGTTTCTTAGGGTACTGGTTGAAATATACGATAATAAGGAACAGTAAACTATTTCTGCCTCTCTCTTTAACCATGAAGCCATGCATGCCATATTGAAACATTAGTTTGTTATCCCCGCAAATTGGTAGCGGAATGGAGTCTTCCCATGAAGTGTCTTCGCAATGGAGTTTGCTGACTTTAATGCTTGCGTCATGTTCTATAAACCTTGGACTGGATGGTATTCCCCCTTCACTAGTTATCTCGGGATCTATGGCCTGATTTCTCGCATTTGGGCTATAACTCCCCTCATGACTTCTTGTGCAATCTGCCACATCCAGCAGCAGTGATATCCCTTCCTCCTTAACTATTCCAGTCGTCTCTCTATGATTAGATGGGAGGTTCACGCCTTTTTTTCTGGTTCTTTGCTGGTGCTGCATTGATATTCAGTTCCTGCTCTTTCTGCAGAGTCCTTTGTTATATATTTTTATGGTTCTGGTGTCTCTTTGATTGTGTGCTGGATCGGTTCCCACTTGTTAGCTGCTTGCATTCAGGCGCCCATTTTGCTGAGCCTTTCCTGCTCGTATTTTATTGTTTTTGAGATGCTGCTGTCTTTTGGGGAGATTGTGATGGACAGTGGCTTCTTTAGAGGGCGTGAAGATGTAGCTAAATGGGTTGCTGGAGTGATTTGGTCTACTTGCTTTTTTGGCTTCTGCAGGATCCTAGTTAGGAAGGGAATGAGCTTTATTTGGATTTATTGTTCCTGTCGAATTCTCTGGAAAATGCCCCAGAAAATTCAGCAGCTTTTGCGACTGCAGTTTTGCTTTTGCCCCGCTGGTTGGTCTGTGTGGTTGGCTTAAAAGGCGCTGCTGTCCTTAGGCTCTCTCTTTGCTCCTAGTTTTTACGGGGCTGCAATTTTTCGTGCAGATTTTTGTTGGTTGGTGTTGGTATAGGCTTGCTAGTTGTATAAAGTTTTTTGTTAGCTTTTTGGTGGGCCAAGAAGCTAGAGCCTTGATTTTTGTTTGGCTTTTGAGGCTCCTTTTTGTGTAATTAGTAGGTTTTGTAATCCTTGTGTTTTTGGCGGTTTTGGCTTAAGTTTATTTTGGCTTCTCTTACCCTTTGCTTAGCCATGTCACTTGGGAATGCCAAGGTTGTGTGTCTAAAGGGGTTTTCCCTTTCTAGACTGTAATTCTTTATTATTTCTTTAATATAATTACCGAGTTTATCAAAAAAAAAAAACATTAGTTTGAAATTAATTAAGCAAATCCCTTAATACATAGAAAGAGGGATATATATTGGTAGCACACAGAGACATAGAAACCTTATATAACTCCATAGAAACATAAAACAAAGGTTAATATAATGCATAATTGATAACCAAATCCAGTAGAAATTATATATTGTGAGTCTGCAACTTGATAATGATAACCTAATCTTTCATCGAGAACCCATGCGTACTCTCTGCACAAATCACGTAATTAAATTAATCCACAGATTTTTCAACGGGAATATGTAGAAAATATATATAAAAATGATGAAGTGCATTGATTGAATGTCAGATTTTTGTAATGATTTCAGCTTCTAGGACCACTGAACAAGTCTTACGGTCGCCAGAAAACATCAACATCCATTGCCTTTGGTTTACCTTGGTCAACTACTATTTCAAGACAACCCCTTTAGAATATATTGGAGTACAGTACAGCGAATAAAATGAAGGAAATATCAGTTCAATAGTTTGACTTGATCTTGACACCGAAAAGAAGAAAGGGACTAATGAACAAAACTTTTTTTTTTTTTTTTTAAAGATTTTCTATTAATTTTTATTGTTCGATATCAACTTTTCGTGTAACAAAGTAAACAGTTTATAATAACATGTTTGGCTCCTAATTTGTAGCAGTTTTTAGTTCCCAATGACATAAGCATATCACACATTTATCATATTTCTTGCAGTTGATTTTTTTTTTTTTTTTTTTTAATATTCTGTGAGTTTTATGGGTTTCAGTATAAAGTTTAAACCAACCCATGTCGAGCATCATCTTAATAATCATCGTAATAAGAACTTCTGAAAATAATAAAGGTAAATTAAAGATGAATGGAAGTAGTTATTTGAGTATATACCTTAAGTGAGGTTCTAGATATTGGAATCCTGAAGGTTGGGTTGAGCAAGCTGAAGATGATAAGGGTGAATATGATTAGACATGGTTGCCAGCTGAAGCACACTACTGGGTTGTTCTCCACAGAATTGAAAGTGATCCAAGATTTGTTGCTGATGTGACTCATCCGGCTTTGCCTCCAATGCCGCCTGCTGATACTCAATCGCCAGTCGGTGCTCCTGAATCTGCATAATTAACTATCACCAGTTAAGACGCCTTCAGTCTTTGATTAACCCTAAATGATATATACATGATGCACATTGAATTTACTTACCCATCGGTACATGTTGCTGTTCTCCTCCTCCAACATTCGCTCCTACACATCAAGCGATAGGTTTATAGTTGCATTAAACTCTGCATTTTGAGATAAAGACACT
Source organism: Pistacia vera (assembly GCF_008641045.1). NCBI lineage: Eukaryota > Viridiplantae > Streptophyta > Magnoliopsida > Sapindales > Anacardiaceae > Pistacia > Pistacia vera. The sequence continues at coordinate 181,385 of NW_022195321.1, read as the reverse complement.
GTTATTATTATTTTACCTTCCTACGTAGATTTTCCAGCTGCTGTTGCAGGAGCTCACTCTGCAAGCCCCACCCAAAAATTAAAAAATCAAACATGTATACGCAGAAAAAAGAAAGAAAATAGAAAAACTTCTTGTCTTAAACAAATTAAATGCTAATTAATTGATTAATTATAAAACAAAAGTTCTGTTCAATTTAGAAAGTAAATTAGAGAAGCTACCTTTCTTTGTCGGACCTTATCAACAGAAAGTTCAAGTTGTTGTTCAAGCTGATCCAGATCTTCATATGGTATGGAACTCATGTCCTCACCAGTGTAGCGTCGCATACTTAGCTGAAGACGCCGGGTTTCTTTTTTCAGCACCGCTAATTCATTGAATAATTCTTCCTACAAAATTAATTAAAGGGCAAATTAAACAATCAACTAATATAGGCCATAACATACAATACAAGATTAGAATTTAGAACTACCCGGGTATCGTGCTCAGGAATACGAGTCCCGGTGACCTTCTGCCGCCTTTCAATGATTTGTTCCATTCTGCGATCGATCGATCAAATAAAAAACGCATATTTGCATGCAAAAGTAGCGTTAGAATTATGTGTTTTGAAAGGTGATAGTAGTGAATTTTCTCTCAACTCCCAAGAAAATTTTTAAATGCTCAAATGTATGCGTGGATCCTCAATCCTTCTGCATAAAGCTGGAGTTTGAAAAATTTCTAGCTAGTCTTACTTATCAATCTATCAGTAATTAAGTAATGTGCTACTTTTTAAAACGGAATCATAATAATCATGGGTTTAGTTAGCTACCTCAGGCAAGAAACATGCTAATGATGAGAAACCCTAATATATTACTTTTCAGAAGCGAAGAAAGAGAAAGTCAGTGAAAGATTCAATTTGGTCCCCAGAAAATCAGAGAGAAGATGAGGAGGAGAACGTATATAATCTTCAAAGATATCTGAATCGGATGTATCATAAATGTCATATGAACATCAAAAGCTAAAATCAGAATGATCATAGAAACATCAATCACCAAATCACACAAGATGCATGGTTCAGATTAATTGAAAAAATAAAATAATATATTAAAGGTGGGAATTGTTAAAAGTTATAAACCTCAAAGGCTCAGTGCAGTACTGGCACAGCTTGCCAGTGCTCGAGAAGATGATGAGACCAATCTGAGCATCACAAAGCACTGAAAGCTCATGAGTCTTCTTCAAAAGCCCACCTCGTCGCTTTGAAAAGGTAACTTGCCTAGTTGTTGGGTTCTCAATCCTCTTGATCGCTATCTTTCCGCGTCCCATAGTTGTTGCCTTAATCTTTTCTGTAACTTGTTAAGTAATGGAAATACATTTCTGTAAAGATGATCAAGTTCCAAAAAAGGACTAGTGGACAGAAAGAATAAATTAAGGAAATAAAAGGCAATGAAAAATGGAATGCAAGTTTCTGAAACCTACTGGTATTTTGGAATAGTTGATAAAGCAGGAAGGAGGAGAAGAGAGATTGATTTACCTGATGTTTATCTCCTTGTCTGTGAAGTTTGGATGAGTTTGTAGAAACTGTGTATGAACATGTTATATAATATATCTATCAATATTTACTATACCTTGCCTTTCTTTAGCCCATCTAATTCTGAAAAACTACCAAACTGCACCTGATCCCCTACTGTAATTAATTACAAACACATTATTACCACGCTGAGTACAGGGAAAGATTAGCCATTTAAAATAAATATATGTTTGTCTAATATAAATCATTTGATATTTCCTCTTTCATGTCTAAGGTATGGTAATAATTTACAAAATAAAAAAATAATAACTATATATGATAAGATTTTATTAAATAAACTACCTCTAATTGATAGAGTAGAGTAATTCGATAGAAACTCTTGGGTGTATTATTTAAGAGATCATGAGTTTGAGTCTTTCATCGATTGCTAATAGGGATAATCACTGGAACTTTCACCCGATTTATAGTTTCAGGGTCTCGAGAGATTAATTGAGGTATGCGTAAACTGACCCAAACACCCCGGATATTAAAAAAAAAAAGGATTTGATTTGATTAGATAAATATATCTACATAGATAATCTTGTTTGTTGAGATTATTCTAACTTCATATTCTATACATAAAACCTAAAATGGTTGTGGGTAGTGGGTGTAATTTGTGGTGGCATAGTTCTCGTCTTACGAAAGAAGGACAGAAGATAGCAATAGCATGACTGTTGGCCCACTCTCTGCTATCATCTGCAAAGCAACCTGAAATTTTCCAATTTGAGGAAGTTGTAACAAATGGTTAGAAAATTAAGGTTGCCAAACTTGCAATACCCAAATACTACACTACACCTAATTGGAAACGACAAAGTGTAACAATCGCCCAGTTTATGAATCAATGAAGCTCAGCTGACACCTATGGAAATAGTCCAAAGCCCAATATGCTTTTACATCTAACCCTAAAACCAAACCAACCCGTATCTTTAATTTTCAAATTACTATGTAAAACCCATTAAAATTGCTTTGATTTGAGATTATTAAAAAAAAAATTTGAAATGTCCCCTAGCTGCCCCGCACTAAGTAAAATGGTCAAAAAGAGAATAATCCAAATAAAGGCACGATTGCTAGCTGTACATAGTCAAAGATGGAATTAAATTGGTTGCGCTAGTATTATTTGTGAGTGATTAATTGGTATTTATGTACAAATCTGGCTGTGAAGAAGAAATAGATGAGCGTCTTAGGGTGATAGGAAGTGGGAAAGCTTAGTCAGAGATCACATGTTAAGTTTTTCCAAACCGGCAGCTAATTAATATAATTGGTCCCCAATGTTAATGTTTGACTGCATGTCAACATCAACCATATCTCACTTGGCTTATGCACAACGCAGTCGCCAGACCTTCATTACAAATCTTTTTTCTGTTTTTAGCTTTTTCTTTCTTACTCTTCTCTATTATTGAAATCGCTCTGCCTTACCAGAAATGACAAACTCTCCACTTCAGTCTTCACTACACCCACCCTCATTTGCTTCAGCTTCAGCACATGCCAATGGAATCTTCATAATTTCAACATTGAGATTTTCTAAAGCTTTTACTTCATGATACCAGGAGGACAAATAACACAAACACTTGCAACTAAAATAGATACATTTTTTTTTTTTAATTTAAATGCCCATTTTACACTACCATGTTGACATCAACATAGTTGTTTGATTGTAATTTTAACAAAATACACCGGCCCTGCCCTTCCTCACAAAATATACAGCCAAGACTGAGGTTACTGATGGCAGAGGAGACCGGGCAAAACACCTTACTTAAGGTCCACATTCTTACATACGACACACCTCCAAAAACCTACTTGAAACTTTGACCAGTTTTGTAGGTGAACCAACCTTAAACTCAATTCCATGCTTCACCGTCTCCGTCTCCGTCTCTTTTTCTTAAGTTTAGAATTCTGAGCTTCGTTAGCAGTTCCCAAACTGAAAATCAATAAAGTGTTAAGCCATTGCAAATGAACTTTTAAGAGGTTTCACAAGCACAAACTATGTCCGCGGACGTGCATACCACAGAAAAACCCCAACACTTACAAGATAGGAACAGGGTATTTAACAAAAACGGCATTTTCAAATTTGACAAAAGTAGAATGGTTACACAGAAACAATCAGGAAAAGACCATTATTTGCCTACGAGACCACACAATAAAACATAGTATGGATTCAAGAACAGAACAGAAACTACAATCACCGAATAAAACTTACAGGAGTCCAGGAATTTCAAGAAGATATGCTAAATAAATTTTGACTCCCACTGGCCTCAACCAAATTGAGATGAAATGATTACCAAAACAGAACAGACAACGGGGGGAAAGACACAGAGAACTAGAAACTATTAAATAAATTGAAGACAGAAAAGAAGCCACAAATATCAGGTTTGTGTATCATAGATTACTTACTCTGGACTCTGATGTTCCAAATCCTTTATAGCCTGATTCATTGCATACAGAATCATTTTTTTCACCTGATTCAGACAGTAAACATCAAAAACGTAATCATAAAGCAAAAAATATTTACAAGCTTAAAAACAATACAGAATCCACAGTGCATAACTTCCATATAGAATCCCAGGAATTCTAATAACTTGTTTTGTGTGCATTACTGTATCTGGTTTTAATCCAACTGATGGAGGAAGAATAGGATAATTTTTACGATTGAGTCGTCTTAATTAAATCTAACTTTTATTTCAATGTTTATTAGGATTAGGAATGTTTATTGTTACAATTTTGTTTCTTAAGCCTAAAGGATTCTATCATTCTTGTTGAGATGCTAGATCTATGGTTGAATAAAAATATTGGTTCTCTCCCTATCAATTGTCTCTGCCTCTCTTAATTCTTCTAGATTGTCTCTCTCTTGAATTCAAGATTTTCTCCCCTTTCCTGCTGTTCTCTTGGTCTATCCTTCTTTTATTCTCTCTATCTTCCTATTCCTCTATAAAATATCTTTGTCTATCTTGTTCTTTCTTCTGCTCCTTCATCACCGACTTAACTCCTTTGGGCACACCCACATAAATGTCATGAAAATAATGCATGATGATAACAAAAGAACAAGTTGGATTGACAAAGAATACAACAGTACCCCAATTAAAAGTAAAAAAGTAAAAGTCCATGTACATTGGAATCTGGCAGATACAAGCAACAGTATAAGCAACAAAAAGAGTGTGTATTAGTTAAGTGGATTGCAAATAATGGAAAAGCATTGAAGGGGGAGGTAATGCAGTCATCCATATATCTTGTTGCTGTGAACAGAGACTCATAGTTGCTACATCAGAGCATATGGAAAAAGAAGGGGCGATGGCATGCTTAACCAACAATGGAATAGAGGTATGTATGGTAGTGGACAGCAATTTTGATTAGGTCTAAATGATAGTGATAACAAAAATAATCCATAAAACTATTAGTCAAGAATGAATATTACTATAAACTTACAGGAATTGGGGAATCAAGTTCTGTATATTTTTTAAGCAACTATTGTAAAGTAAATAAACAACAAAGCATTATTAACATGTCAATGTTTCACCATCCAAAGTAGTCAAAAGTGAATATTACTGTAAACTTTCGGAAATTCGAAATTAGCCAAGTATAAGGAGAAGAAATACCTCCAACTTGTCCTCTTTAGCCCTATGATTTGGAGGAAGCAACCGGAATTCCTCCGTCAAATGGGCACACTCACCAATATTTTCAGGAGAGACAAAATCTAGTGCAACCTTTATGCATGACTGTTGAAGACCAAAGCAAGAGCATTAGAGATATCTACATAAATTGATTACTCTGTTTAAGAATAAATAAATTTCATACTCTATAATACAACATGAAATGCAGAAAAAGTATACAACTTTTAAGATGATAGACTGCAATTCTGCATGCGTGTCTGTGTGGGAGAGAAAGAAAATAGTCTTAAATATAGACAGAAAAAAGTCAAAACTCCCACTTTAACTGCAATCATCAAGCAGATGACATCTTGTTCCCTGGAATGTTTAAACATGGCACTCTATAAATTAACAGCTTCCCAGAAAAAAAAGAAAAAAGAAAAAAAAGCGCAATAAATCTACTCTGGTGAATTAGAACCGTCTCAACTTAATATCGATGACCCGATAAAAATAAAAAATTTAACCCATGTCTTCCAAAGAAAGTGAAAAGCAGAAAGTCGTCCAAGTGTAAATTGATATACCTTAAGGTTCCTGACTTGATGGGGGCATCCTGCAGGAATGAAAACAGCCTCTCCAAGCTTCTGAACGAATGTCCAAGGTTCGATTCCTGAGTGATAGCATATAACCATAAAACAGAAATCAAAGTCTACAAACTTTAATTCAAACAGTTCCACAATATTAATGCATTTTAAAATACCATATTCCTGCTTGAGCTTTGCTTTATGCTCCAAAGTGAGGTAAAAGATCTGATCATGAATAGGATGAACAACCTATGCCACCAGAACAAACAATGAAAAAATGGTAAGACATTAATCTGTAAATGAACATATATATATATATATCCTTAAAAGATCCAATGTATTCTCCAAGAATTAAGATATGCTCTGTCGGATAAAGTCATATACTTCATCAAGGCAACTTAAAAACAGCTAGGCTTTTTCTTTTTATTTCTTTAAACAAACTTTTCTTAATCATTCAGCGATAAATTCATTTTGAATCTGTCACTACCGTGGATAAATGATTTTCATAGCCGAACTTCCAAAATCTATAGCTAAACTTGGCTAACAGAGTTTGTCATTCAATCACTCAACATAAATCAATAATCATTACAATGCATAAATCGAGAGATCACACTTCTATTATACATAAAATAGTCAAAAAGAAAACTCCAGGCATATTATGAATCATTCAGTAAGCAGCTACCTGTGGTATTTGACGACAATGAATATGTCTGAATTCTCTAAAATGCTTATTAAGATACTCATGCAGCTTAGGAACATCTTGTCTCCGAAAAATGTCCCAAACAGCACCTCCATCAGCCGATTCTAACTCACTTTGAGGAACATCAGATGGCTCACCACTCTCTCCACTACTACCTTGATTTGCAATTGCCTCTGCTGCCTCCTCCAGTTCAGATCCTCTAGATTCATCACACTTGTCACCACTCTGATTATCATTAGCAGGTGCACCACAAGATGTACCATGGAAATTTTCATCAACAGACTGAGTGACACCAAATATCTCCATTTGATCTTGAGTTTTGTGCTTCTGTTTCAACTTCTGTATGTTATGAAGATCTTCAGGTTTAAGTTTCACTTCAGCAGTATGTGTCAAAACATTCACCTGAAACAGAAAATTCAGAAAAATAAATAATTTCTCTTAAGCAACAAATTCAAATTGAGCCTGATTTTAAATCCATGATTTCAAGGGACTGAAGGAATTTGGACACTTTTTGCAGTCACAACCTCTGCAGATAGTTTAGTTTTGCAAAATTACTGAAAGGTCATTACTGTGTAGTTGCCCATAGCCAACTACAGTAATGTAGGTGACACCAACATAGGATGCAATGTAACACCTCTTTTGTTGGTGACTCCTAAATGGTTGAACAGCTCATCCAACAACGATCATTTTGGATTTGGCGGTGTTGGAAAATGCGATCTGATAGTCAGTAATTGGGACCAAATTAATTTTTTTTCGGTCTTTCAAAATTTTAATAAATTATTTGTTTAACATTTTTTGTGAAATTTTGTATATATTCCTTACATAATTACATAAATATTGTTTATTGTTATAAAAACATTTATAAAATAAAAACACGTTTACCATTAGTCTCTAAAGATTCTTGTTCTGTGGTCTGTGTTAGGTTAAGATAAACATACAGGTTTTTACCCGCCACCCAAACCTTAACTAACCCACCCTACCCCAACGGATTCCTAACTTTACGTGAAGGGTTGGCGTGGATTGTGGTTTATAATTATCAGGTTGGGTTGTCTTGAGTAGTGGGTTGCCTCTTAGCTCAAAGAGTTAAAAAAAAAAAGGGGGGGGGGGGAGATGAAGCCAATGAATGAAGCAAACAGCTGTAAGTAAAAAATAATAATAAAATATATATATACCGCATCAGACATATCACAGTGAAGCTTAGTAACAGAGTCTCCGCGTCCAAGCTCTTGAGCAACCCCATAAGCAATATATGTCTTTGGCCCCATGTCTGGCTTCAGAGATTCTTCAGGCAATTTGGTAGCAAGATTCAGAACACCAGCACGAGGATGTGTATATTCCTTAAAAGGCAAACAAGCCAGAAACTCAATGTTATGACGAGGCAAGCGTTCCTCAAATAAATTAGATGGTGGCCAGTCCTTTAACTTCAATATTTGAGGCCACAATTTCCAGTCAGAACGACCATCTGTGTAGCCTTTAAAGAATTGGTGAATGTTGACCTCCCCCTGCCATTCATTAATGTTGAGAAACAAATAACCAGACTATAAAGAGTAAATAAAAAAATATTAAAAATGGCAAGTAAACATCATTGACGAGAACCATAGACAGACTCCATAAACATGGAACTTTTCAAGTAAAACAATAAATTTTTTCACACAATCAGCAAATTAAGCAGAATGTACTCACTTTCTAGCTCTTACCATGAAAGTCATATAAACTAATCCACTAGAGAATTTTGAACTCAGGAAAATAAACATATATATAAGCTGGTAGACGAATTTTTCAGCAGAAAAGAAAAACACATAAAGCAAAAACTTGAAAAAGTAGCAAGAACTCCCTTTGGTAAACCCATTGACATACATGGTACATAATATATAATAATTTCTTAAGTAATAATACCTATTATTCTCACTTCCTTAGCCTCTAACAACAACAAGAACTTCTAATATTCACCTGGAAAAAACATTGATCTTTAATCTCTTCTACAACAATTTCAAAATAACCCAAAAAGAAAAATGAGCACAAGCACAAAAGCCCAGCTCCTGAAATTGACAAGGAATTAATTCCCTACATGTCAGTTGGTAGTTTCCACTGAGACTTCCAGATGGTAGGTAAAATAGTTTTTTTTCTAAATTCTAAACCATCTATGTACATGAATCTGGAGTATGCAGTAAACCTATAATCTCTGTGTATGCAATTAAAAATTACCCTATAACTACTTGAGATTCATGGCAAAATGTGGATCTTATGTCATGCTTGCAGATACAGAAAGCGTCACATATACAAAAAGAAAAGAAAAAGTAGGTCATTTGGGAACACATGTAACTCGATATAATAATCTAACTGATCTAACTCATATTACTATTGAAGTTTTCGCTAAGCATTTTTTTATGGTCTGGACTCTAGCCAAAACAAAAAATGTTGCACATTGTAAAATGAATGGCATGCAAAACAATTCCAGCCAGCTAAGTTTATGACACTGTACTACAACAGTATAAATAAACTGACCTCACACCAATCTAAGCAATCAATAGCCTTAACATCCAGATGTTGGCCATGCTTTATATTTGTAATCTGACGAAAAGCACGCCACATAACCATTGGTTCCCAACTCAACCCCAATGCACAGTCAAGCACATTGCTGACTATAACCGGCTCGCCTTTAGCCCAATGCCACTGGAAATGCTTTAAATCTCCATGCTGAATGTCTTTAGCAACCGGGTTATACAAATAATTATCATTGGATTCTTCTCGAGAAGCTGCTTTTCTTAATTGATTGTTGCCCATGTCAATCTCACCTGCTGAGTTGTAACAATTGCACATTTGTTCTGGAGATTTAGGCATATCTTCAAGATTATGAGCTTTGACTACTTCTTCAGCCTTTATCACCAATTCAGCAACCCAATTTTTTGTAAAGATAGACCTAAGTTCCAAGAGGCCATCACCACAGCCACCTAATTCCTTTGGGGGGCAAGGAATACCACCATTCCCATTTGCCTTCCAGTCAGGTATTGACCTATTCTGATCCTTAGAATTTGACTCAGCAGTAGATGACCTGTCTTTTTCTGGAGACTCAGATTGTTTCATTATACCATGCAAGTATTCCAAATATTTGGGCTTACAATATTCCACAACTACTTCCTCACCTCCACCCTGCAAGTGGCCATCACGCATTTCCCGGCAGCAAACAAGGCAAAGATCATACTTACAGTTTGGACAGCTTCTGTGAAAGTCAACAATTGAAGTTCGACAGTTGTCACTGTAAAATTATGACATGGCACCAAAAAGTCAAAAAGGAAATGTAGCACGGTACAAAATGACTGCTTGTCAAAAGTTATCTTAGGAAAGAATCACATACCAGTAGACACGTTCAGTATAAAGACAATCTGCCTTCCGTGGCTGAATTTCTAACAGTGATACCCCTGGTCATTCAAAAATATACTTAGCAAGCATATATTAAGAAAAAGAATATCTCTTGAATATATATGGTATGCTATGCATTGCAAACATGGCTGATGCCATATACGTCATTCAGAAACTTGCTGAGAAAGCAAGAATATGGAACCACCTTTAAGAGAAATGAAATATTATGCCTGCCGATTAAATTCTAGATAAACCCTCTTTAGACTGTTGAAATGAGTCACCTTAGCTCCTCCTAATGACAACAAGGTCTACAGAGCAAATGAAAGGAATGTCCATCTTATTAGCTCAGATACAATGGCACCCCCAGAGAATAGTATTCATAGGAACTTCTTTTATGTCCATAAAAAGTCACTGTAACAGGAATTTTCACTTCAAGAAGACTTGCCTCAGGCCTTCTGATTTAGCAACAAATCTTTCAATGTAAACTATAATAATTAATTTGGAAAAGAAGATCAATAAAACAAAAGGCTCAGTAGATTGGAAATTATAGCAGCTTATTCTGAATTAGCAAAAGAATGACTAAAATTCACATGATGCAATGATTCCAAAACAACCTAACTAGAATACTAAACCAGCACAAAAGCATCCAAGCTAAATGATCTTAATACCTAATATCTGGGCCTCCATCTCCAACTCTTTCATTTGTTCTTCACTAAATGTTCTGATGTAAGGGAGAAGAGCTTGAAGTAAATGCTTAGAGTGCTGTTCTTTTTCAAATTCTGGATCTTTCTTCAATTTTCTTCAGGTCATCCTAAATAAAATAAAACTATCATAGTTTGCATGACAAATGCATCAAATTATGAGAGGACTCGAGATGAAAGGAAAAACTAACTGTTATCACTCCCTCCATGCGTAAGCATGTTTTGCAATTGCAATTACCCAGACAAACTGGACAAGAAAGCAATTTCATCCTCTGACATCTTAGGATACCTAGATGGAATAAATTGGAATTAAAAAGACGTTATCATGAGAAAGCAAAAAATAAAAATACACATAACAGTAAAATCCAAAAAATAACTCATTTAAAATGAGAAAGTAAGAACAACTAATTCACTGAATATCTTGTCTGAACATAACATTGTGCCACTGAGCATCAATATAACAAGTAATGCCAGTATTCTAATTCATACCCCAAATTTTCCATCCCAAGAGTCTTCCCATGTGCATTACCAATCAATACCACTCATCTCATCATCTATGAGTTAGAACACATCCGAAGACAGTCATGGATGGAAAAATTGAATAACTTGTGATGTCAGCACTTACTCATAATATGCCTATCTATCCTTTTTCAAGCTACTAAATTTCTTCCATTCTTCACAAGGTGAAAAATATACATGTGTTCTATCTATTTTAAAACCAACAATTTCAACAACATATTCTAACATATAAATTCAAATTTAACTTGATATGAAGTTTGAGACAAGCAGGTGCAGGCAAAAACTCATGATGCTCTAACGCTATGTTACATATTTTAAACATCCCACATTTAGTCCAAAAGCTTAAGTTCCTAATAATATTTTTTATTTTTAAGTAAATATTATAAATAACTATCCACATTTCATGACCCTAAGAATGCTTAAGAAGACAAGCACTTCTAACACACCATCACATTTAATAGCATAAAAGCAATTAGCTTCACGATTCATTTCCCACCACATGATAAGTTACTTTTCCAATAGCAAAATTCAAATCCATATGGAAAAAATATAACCAACAACACAAAATCTGTGAACACTAAAATAAAACCAAACAGAGATTCAACAATCACATATTCGCTTTTGCAAAGAATTAAATTCAATGAAGTAATTTTGTGAGAATTGTTTATACCAATTTGTATGCAGGGGACGCAAAACCGCTTTTTGTACATTTTTGCAATTAACAACCCTTCCTTTGTCATTCCTCTGGCTGATGGCACATCACGACTCCCCTCCATTCCCCTGTTATAAACAAATTAAACATTAAACCAAAAAACTATATTTATGTAAAACAACCCCCACTACCACACTATACAGGAGAAAATTCTTACATTAGGTTTTCTTTTCTTCGAATCCTTCAACACATGTTGCAGTTGTTTTGTCGAGGCTCCTCCGTGAACAACAACGCATGGTCTTCATTGCACAATCACTGGCAGTTTCCTCTTTCATCTTCTCCTTGATTCTTTGGTCCTCTTCGTCTTACCTTATTCTCTTCACCATCTTCTTCCTCCAAACCCCAGATAGTTTTTCTTCTTCAATCTCAAATCATCATTTTCTCTAACTTCATCATTCTTCTCATCCTTTTGGCAGTGCTTCTGAGTTTAACTTCTTCATTCTCTTGCTTCACTACACCATTTTCTTGCACTACAATCAATTTCTCCTCTTTTGCATAACTTTCCGACCTCTCCCTCCCCCTCTTCTTCTTTCCCAAAATACCTTCTTCTTCTTCATCATCTACTTCATAATCATTATAGTTTACTTTCTTCCACCACCTCTCATTCTCTTTTTCACTAAACTTGTTACATCATCAAACTCCTTTTTATTCTCAGAAACCCCATTACATCTTCCCCTTCACAGAAAACGCTTCTTGAACCGTCAATTGACAATCTTCATCTAATTTCACTTCCTTCTCACCTTTCAAAACCCTTTTATCTTCAGGAACTCCACTTTCCTTCTCTTCTTCAATACTTTCACCATTTTCCCCAGCACACAAGTTCCAATATTTCCTTCTCTTTATTCTTTTCCCCACCTTTCCACGTTAAATTTCCCTTATTTCTATTCCTTCCAACTCCCTTCTTCCCAGCATCTGCTTCACTTTCCTTAGCTTTATCTCCATTCCCTTCACCAAATTCACTTATTCCACCCTCATTCCGCAGACTTTCCTCCTTTTGAGAACCCCATTAACATTATTTTCGTCAATTTCCTTCTCTTCCGCTCCAATTTCCTTTCACCATTCTCAGTTTCCAAGACCTCTTCTTTCTTTTGGGCTTTCGCCCTCGCTTCTTCGCCACACTTCTCCCTTCTCAGACTCACATTTCCACCCACAATTTCAAACTTCCCGGCGCCCTCACGGTTTCTGCTGCTTTCTATGCGTTCCATGAGTTGCACCAACAGAAAAGAGTAAATCAAAAGACAGAAAGAGAGGGAGTGTGGATGTATTTCAACTACTAATTTGAATCCGCATAGACTACGGACAGAGAGAGAATATTAAATAGGGATTCGGAAAAGGGACTAGGGTTAGGGTTGGTTATCGGTAAAATAAAAACAGTGGGTGAGGGATTTGAAAAGTGGGCGCCAATTTAGGTTAAGTATAAATAGTAGGGAATTAAGGAGTACTAAATAAATAAAACTACAAGGAATTGACAGACGAACACACAAAAGCTCGGTATGACTGTCACGCACAAAGCGCGCACCGTGCTTTGTGCCTCCTCTCCAGTCTCCTCCTTCCTTCTCAATTCTCAAAAAGAAGAAAATCCCCCCAAACTAAATAAACCATGTGCGTTTTCTTGAGTTGTAAAAGGTATCAACTTCCACCTAAGGCTAAGCTCATATTAATTATTTAATAATAATTATGAAAAATGCATCAATATTATTATATTTTTAGGATAAGGTGATTAATTTATTAGGAGCTTCATTCACTCCCTTACCAATATAATTTGAAACTTCTGCCAGTAACATTGTCATACTTAGGTAACAGTGTGAATGCATAATCAAAAGAAAAAATAATAATATAAAAACCTATATATTCAACAGAAAAAGATTACATTCAAGATCGGAGATATATATATATATAAAGCCGTGACCAAATGGAAATGGATTCATAAAGTAAAATAACTTAGTGTTAAAAATGCAAAATAGAATGGAAACAATTGGGACCTGTTTGTTTCACTCCTTTTAGTAACTTTTCTATTATTCTATTTGGATTGAAAATAAGAATATGTGTTTGTTTAGTTATTGGGTTATTTCATTCAGAAAATTAATCTAACTCAAATAAATTTTTTTTGTTTAGAATTGAAAAAGTGGATGGGACTTGTTTTCTATTATCCTAATATATTCATTAATTATTGTTTTTCACAATTAAAGTTTATAAATTAACAAAAACACTATATTTACTCACGTCACTGTTAGCTACCAGCAATCATCGTCGATCGCTAATATCGAAATGATGCACGATTATCCGAATTTGATCGATCGTGCGTTAATCTGACTGTTGACAACCAAATCTATAACCAGAGATCTGGTTGTTGACGATTTTGGCATTAATGATGACTAAAAATATGATTATAAATCTAACCAAATCTAACTGATTGTGCGTCATTCCGATGACTGTTTTCATCATCTGGCAATGGTACCAAACAGGCCCGAATTTTGTAAGGTCAGTGGGGTCATACGCCCTTAGTGTCTCCGTCACGGACACAATATCTTCCGTATGTCACATAGGTACATAATTCTTGCCTGTATAACAAGAAGCAAACGGAAGGAGTCTTGACAGAAACAAACTTTGATTTAGATGACGTGGATAACAGTAATTGCTTATAAAGCTTGGGATTGGAATCTGTTTGGATATGAAGTGTCATGCTCGTGTCCGAGGAAACTTTTCAGCTACAGTACTTATGCGTACGGAGTAATCTTTTGCTCCATATATCTATAAGTTTGATTAAACATAAATTAATAAGGAGTTTAAATATATATTACTGTAGTTTGATTAAAAGTTTACATTTAATTGAATTAAATGTAAGTAAGAATAGTATAAGCTCCGTTTGTCACATTATTTCTACTCATATTCTCAATCCTATTCTCAAAATATTGTTTGTTTTGTTATTTGAGAAATATTAGTATTTTTTTAATTATTTTTGATCCCTTAAGTTTATTAATTTCATTAAATACCCTCAGAAAAAAATTTAAAAACTAACAAAAATACCCTCACCCACTCATACTTGCCAGATTTCAGCAATCACCATCGATGGTAGCCGGAATCTGTCACAACGGCCTACAAACGACCAGAACTGGCCGATAATTCACCGATCTGGCCATCAGTGACGGCCAAATCTTGGTCATCGTTGACCGACAATGACGATCATATCTTTTACCATTGTTGACAACCAGATCTGGACTTTTTCCGCCGTCAACGGCCATATCTGGCCGTAGATCTGGCCTTTTTCGACCAGATCCGTAGTAGATATGGCCGGAAAAGGCCATATCGACGCCCTACCTACCAAATCCGACTGATCTGTGTCGTAATGCCATTTTTTGGCCAGATTCTAGCGATGGTGGTCGGAATCTGGCACTGTGGGTGGGTGAGATGTTTTTGTCATTTTACAAAATTTGTATATATTGGGGTGTTTAGTTAAATTAGCAAACCTAATGGGGTTTTTTTATAAATTTTTAAATTTTACCTCGTAATACTCCCTTATTCAACTACCCAATATTATTCCTAAAATCTTATCCAAAATAATAAAATAAATATACCCATATATGCGTGGAGATTAAGGACTCTTGGGTGGCTTGATAATAAAAAAGCAAAAGACATTTCATGAGCTTTTGAGTTTGAGTCCTTCCAAGTATTAATAGAGGTGATTATTGGAGTTTTTACCGATCGGTAGTTTTATGACCCAAAAAAATTAGTTAAAATGTACACAAACTTAAACAAAAAAAAAAAATCGTGGAGATGTCAAAGTGCAATAAGATGCAAATGCAGATTGTGTAAGATTTACTCTTTTTCTAATAACTTTCTGTATCTCCATTCTTTCTCTTCCCATATAAACACCTATCAATTTTAGTTTGTGTTAACAATTTCAACTCTAATTTGAATCCGCATAACTACGGACAGAGAGAGAATATTAATAGGGATTCGGAAAAGGGACTAGGGTTAGGGTTGGTTACGGGTAAAATAAAAAACAGTGGGTGAGGGATTTGAAAAGTGGGCGCCAATTTAGGGTTAAGTATAAATAGTAGGGAAATTAAGGAGTAATAAATAAATAAAACTACAAGGAATTGACAGACAGAACACACAAAGCTCGGTATGACTGTCACGCACAAAGCGCACCGTGCTTTGTGCCTCCTCTCCGTCTCCTCCTTCCTTCTCAATTCTCAAAAAGAAGGAAATCCCCCCAAACTATAAACCATGTGCGGTTTTCTTGAGTTGTAAAAGGTATCAACTTCCCACCTAAGGCTAAGCTCATATTAATTATTTAATAATAATATGAAAAATGCATCAATATTATATATTTTTAGGATAAGGTGATTAATTTATTTAGGAGCTTCATTCACTCCCTTACCAATATAATTTGAAACTTCTGCCAGTAACCTTGTCTTTTAAACATCCCACAATTTAGTCCAAAAGCTTAATAGTTCCTAATAAATTATTTTTTATTTTTAAGTAAATATTAATAAATAACTTTATCCACATTTCATGATCCTAAAGAATGCTTAATGAAGACAAGCACTTCTAACACCATCCACATTTAATAGCATAAAAGCAATTAGCATTCACGATTCATTTCCCACCACAATGATACAAACAGAGTTACTTTTCCAATAGCAAAATTCAAATCCATATGGAAAAAATATAACCAACAACACAAAAATCTGTGAACACTAAAATACAAACCAAAACAGAGATTCAACCAATCACATATTCGCTTTTGCAAGAAAATTAAATTCAATGAAGTTAATTTTGTGAGAATTTGTTATACCAATTTGTTATGCATGGGACGCAAAACCGCTTTGTTGTACATTTTTGGCAATTAACAACCCTTCCTTTGTCATTCCTCTGGCACTGATGGCACATCAACGACTCCCCTCCATTCCCCTGTTATAAACAAATTAAAAATTTAAACCAAAAAAAATATATGTATATGTAAAACAACCCCCACTACCACACTATACAGGAGAAAATTCTTACATTAGGTTTTCTTTTCTTCGAATCCTTCAACACATGTTGCAGTTGTTTTGTCGAGGTCCTCCGTGAACAACAACGCAAATGGTCTTCATTACACATATCACTAGCAGTTTTCTCTTTCAACTTCTTCCCTTGATCCTTTGGTCCTCTTCGTCTTACCTTATTCTCTTCACCATCTTCTTCCTCCAAAACCCCAGATAGTTTTTCTTCTTCAGATCTCAAATCATCATTTTCTCTAACTTCAACATTCTTCTCATCCTTTTGGCAGTGCTTCTGAGTTTTAACTTCTTCATTCTCTTGCTTATCACTAGCACCATTTTCTTGCACTACCATCAATTTCTTCCTCTTTTGCATAACTTTCCGACCTCTCCTCCCCCTCTTCTTCTTTCCCAAAATACCTTCTTCTTCTTCATCATCTACTTCATAATCATTATAGTTTACTTTCTTTCCACCACCTCTCAGTCTCTTTTTCACTAAACTTGTTACATCATCAAACTCCTTTTTATTCTCAGAAACCCCATTACCATCTTCCTCCTTCACAGAAAACGCTTCTTGAACCGTCAATTGACAATCTTCATCTAATTTCACTTCCTTCTCACCTTTCAAAACCCTTTTATCTTCAGGAACTCCACTTTCCTTCTCTTCTTCAATACTTTCACCATTTTCCCCAGCCACAAGTTCCAATATTTCCTTCTCTTTATTCTTTTCCCCACCTTTCCACGTTAAATTTCCCTTATTTCTATTCCTTCCAACTCCCTTCTTCCCAGCATCTACTTCACTTTCCTTAGCTTTATCTCCATTCCCTTCACCAAATTCACTTATTCCACCCTCATTCCGCAGACTTTCCTCCTTTTGAGAAACCCCATTAACATTATTTTCGTCAATTACCATCTCTTCCGCTCCAATTTCCCTTTCACCATTCTCAGTTTCCAAGACCTCTTCTTTCTTTTTGGGCTTTCGCCCTCGCTTCTTCGCCACAACTTCTCCCTTCTCAGACTCACAATTTCCACCCACAAGTTCCAAACTTCCCGGCGCCCTCACCGGTTTCTGCTGCTTTCTATTGCGTTCCATGAGTTGCAGCAACAGAAAAGAGTAAATCAAAAGACAGAAAGAGAGGGAGTGTGAGAGTGTATTTAATTGGCTTTTGGAAATGAACAATGAGCAATAATGTTGCCGCGAATGCAAGCATTGTTGTAGTCAACGCAATGAAGAGGAAGGAGAAGCCTATTGTTAGGGAGCTTGTGAAGGAATCTTCGTAATTAAAAGGTGATGTGAGGATGGATGGAAAAGAACATTACCACCGAGGTCAAGGAGTAGGCTAAAGCAACCATGTCCATGACTCTGAAAATCAAGAAGAACCTATTGTTGAGGAAAACTGGATACCCTTTCTCATTGGAACCTCTAGGTACGGTGTAGGCAGTTGCGAAGATGATGGTGGCAACAAGAATAGACACCGTAGATCAAGACTGAGAAGTCTCTTTTATCCATTTCTGGGCATCCTTTAATAGTCTACTATGCTTGATAATGAAGAGTTCTTTGCAATTCTTATGAAACTCAGACTCTAGAAACACGCAATAATGGGAGGGCGTCATCTTCTCTACACGCTGCATATAAAAATATAGCAATATATATTGGTTCTTCAATATGCCGTAGCTACATTAATCAATGCATGAACTAGAGTACATGCAATGGGAGAGTTGTCAATTATATTCTCTAAAATTTCATATTTAATTTGCTGTTTTATAATTTCATTGTTGATTATCGGATTTGAATAATGAATAAAAATTAAAATAGAAAAGATATATACATATGTATACCCTGAGGACACAGGTTATTTTATAATCCATACATGATTAAAATTCTTAAAGTAGGAAAAAGATGGGCTTACCTTGTACCACTTTAGCTCTTCTTGCAGTTGGTAGACAGGTCTTATAGGGTGAGTTTCTTTATCGTCATCCTTCATGTTTGCAGCATGGTGTAAAATGGTGTAGCCATTTTTGTCAATCCCTCGGACTAACCTTTTCATTGGTATCTTCATCGATTTCACGAGATTGTATATCTCCTTCTGACGGTGCTGACTGGCCACATGCAATATGTTTTGTTTTTGATGATTCTTAAACTCAACTAATTGCAGACACAATTTAAGCATCTCTTCGACAATCTTTATTATTCCTCTTTCAGTTGCAAAAAATAAAGAGCTTGGCTGAGAATTTTCTTCAATTGGTTCATCAGCATGAAATGATGACATTTTTTGTTTGACTTTTTCAAGCCATGAATCTTCTGCTATTAGGCTTCTTGCAAGTCTAGAAGCAAGTTTATGCTTTCTCTTTGCTTCGCAGATTTTACCCAGTTTCCATCACTCTATTCATGTTTATGCATTTACATGATTCATACAAGTAAATTAAGACGGAACAAAAGTCAAATTCTTATTTAAAAATAATTACGCGGAACAAAAGGTAAATACTTATTGTTATATTTAAAGAGATTTAAACAACAAAATTCTTTGTCATCTATACTATCACCAAAACACAGGTTGTAAGGTTTGGGTATTAAAAAAAAGTACATTTCATTAACAAAGGTTTCTATTTAACATATATGTTTGAACATACATATCCTAAGAAATTAAATCAGAACAAAAGTAAAGTTTCATATACTACCATTGAAGAGATTACAATAAATCCCCATTTCAGCACCTATCCTATCATCAATCGGAAGACCTGTAAATTTAGGAATTAATAAGAAATATGTAAATATCATTAAAAAAATGTTCTTTTTAAAATTCATATATTAAGAGCAGACATCCTAAGAAATTAAAACACGTATATATATATAACCATCATGTCCATCACTATTAATATAACATTCTTATTTCTTAATAAATATGTATTATTAACACATATATGAAAGTAACATTTTTAATAAAATAGTTTCAATTTAGAATTATATGGATAATTTGGTCACCAAATTAAAGTTTTAATGATATATCCTTTTTCTTTTTTTAAATTTTCATCATTAATTTTTTTTTTCTATATTAAATTCATATTAGTAAAAAAATTGTTAATAGAGATATATAAAGATAGAATTGTTGCACGCTTAACTGCATATATAAATTATTAGTTTTCGATGAATTTAAGTACTTTTATAATTTTTATTGTTTGTTTTTCATAATCTCTTCTTTTAATATAAATACACTAAATAGAATAAGTTAGATTTCATAACGTACATACAAATATTGAAAATTATAAACTTATATTCAAATTTCGAAAATTATTAAGAAACACATTGATTAAATACCTAAAAATACCTTATTCAATAATATATAAAAACTTATATGAGAATGTTAAACACCTAGAATTTATTTATTTGAAACTTTAATCTAGTTAACCAACAAAGTTGTCGGAATATCAAATTTTGGTGGTCAAATTTTTTTTAGTGAGTTTCAATAATAATAAAATAATGGTGCTAAAATCATCATCTTTAAGCAAATATATATATAACTTTTAGTTGGGACCTAAGTACAGAAGTTTCAATACCAAACTTTCTCAATCAGATCCTGAATAAACACCACTTTTATTACTATTTTTAATTATATGGATCAATAAATCATATAGAGATTATCATTTTAGTATAAATCAGACAATACTACACTCACAAACCCTTCTCACTAACTTTTTTTAACAAATACGATGTGGCAACTCGCAATGAGCCTCAATTGCCTAACATTGGGTCATGTTGACTAATTACGAGCTAACAGTCGCGTTTGTGAGAGAAAACTAGTAAAAAACGTTTGTCAGCGTATCTTTATTGATATAAATTCAAATAATGTTTACAAAGGTAATAGATACAAATTTTCTTTTGTAATCATAAGAATTTACTTTTGTTCGATATTAAGGGATATTCTATATGAATTTCCTCTACATCACCATTATTTGTTGAGCACCATTTTTTCTCCTAAACATGAATAGGGTGGCTGATATTACTGGGAAAATCTGTGCACCACTAGAAAAATCTGCGAAGAAAAGAGACAGCATAAACTTGCTTTCAAACTAGCCGAGCGTGTTAGACCGGTCGGCACGGTCACAAATTAAACCTAAATACCGTAGTTAGGGTAAGCAGGATCGAATCCACAGGGAGCAAGACTAACAACCTATATATTTAAGTAGCGAAAATGAAATTGGCAAGGATTAATAAACTAAATAGACTAACAAATAATGAAATAGTGCAATTAAAACTAATAAAACTTTATAATAAAATGTTGCGTTACGGTTTGGTTCGACACGAGACCGACTCACACAATTTCTCCAACCTCTACGATCCCCTAAACCTACAAGGCAAGGTAAATCAATGAAATGGTTTCCCGACACTCTAGGTATAATCTATCCTGTCTCACCCGATCACTCAAGTTCGATTGGTTAGACTATCATTGAACGTCGATAAACCTACAAGGCAATACCACTAGTTTGTACGCGATTAACAAATACAATTGTCAACACGTAATTCCAACAACCAACTCACAAAACGCAACAATAGTAGAAATTAAATTAAATCCAAACACAACTCAATTACAATCGATGCGAAGTAATGTAAGCAATATTCATCATTTAATTATTCCAACCAACGTTTATCATTCAGCAAGTTCTATGAAAACATTAAATCAAATGGACAACAATATTCATCACAAGTATGCCCAAATCATATTAAAGTATCGAAATCAATCATGAAACGAAAACAAATATAATTCGAAGCACAATACTACCAAATGTCCTATAATCGGGCTCATCCAACTAGTCGAGAGCTGATGAGAGAGTCGTGGAGTCAAACCCGATCTCGCCTATGCCGTAACAGACAACGGGAGCTTAGCCGCTCATGGTGGTGATGAAGGAGGCCGAAGGTGGAAACGGAGCTGACATGGCGGAGAGGAGGTAACGACAGCGATATGGTGCGAAAAAGGGGCGAAAAGACCAACGGACAGCCCGGAATACGAACAGCCGCGGTTCGCCGGAAAACGTTAATTCCGGCGGGTCTCCGGAAAACGTGCGGAAATGGGATCCGAAGGTACCGATGGAAAGCTTGGTGATGGGGAGTTCAGATCAGGTCCCGGGGAGTGAGAAGTCGCGGAAATGAGCAGGATCTGGCCGAAGATGAAGAGTCGCGGAGGCAAATCACGGATTCCGGCGGTTTTCGCGGCGGCTGAAGCTAGGGAAGTGTAGATCGGCTGTGGGGAAGTGAGATCTACCCTTGGGAGCTGGAATGTCCGGAAAATGGCCAAAACTGGCCGGGAAGACGAAGAGTCGGGTGGAAGACGAAACGCCGCGGGTGGTGCTTGGTTCACGTGGTGATGGAGGGATGATGGTGACCGGAGTAAGGGGGAGGTGAATCGCTGCCGGAAAAGGAGACACTCGTGCCGGAGCTTGCGGAGAAAGGTGAAGGGTCGCCGGAAAAATGAAGATGAACAGCCCCCCTGTCGCGATCTGCACTTTTTTCTTTATAGCACATATTGCAAAATTTCAGTTTAGTCCCTGCACAATTAAAAAGTGACAAAATCAGCCCTTTAAAACATGACATTTTACCCTAAACAGCATAAATGAGACAAAACAACCTTAATCCATAAACACAAACCTAATATCAACTCATATACTTCTTAAATCATTCAAACATGTTAAATTCATAAGAAAAATATTAGGAAGGATTTTCATGAAAAAATTCATAAATTCTTTAATTGTCTCAATATACCTCAATTTAATCAAATAGGGTATTTTATCACCAAAATAGGTCACTTTCATGACTCTAACACACTCAACAATACTATTTGTCGTCCTCGAGTAAAGTTAAAGGAACTTCAACATTCTCACAAAACCATACACAACCTATTCATCAACAACCAAGAATTCATCAAGGTAAAGTGAAAATTTGAACAACAAGTAAATAACACAATCCTAAATAAAGAACTAAAGTTTTGTCAAGATTTGCCTATCTCCTTCAAGTTTTCAACACACATTTCATTTCATCACAATGTTAAAATGTCATGCAAAACTCCCCAACTATGTATATGTAAACATAATGCTCATTTTCCACACAAGATTTTGACATATAATTCTTTTTCATTCATCACCTTTTTTTTTTTTTTTTTTTTTTTTGTCTTAACTTCTTAAGCTCTAGAAGGTCCGTGTAACGGCTTTAGGTCAATGACTCCAAACCAATGGCCTAGGGCACTAAATGTAAAACACTCCTCGACTTCTCACCCGAACCAACTAGGACAAGTCAGACTTTATTTCTTTATTTCTTTTCTTTTTTTATAAAGCTCCTGATCTATGTAATGATTTCTAAGCTTTCTAGAGGACCCATGTAACGAGCTTTAGGCCAACCACTCCCAAGCTAGATAGCTTTAGGGGATTAGGTGTAGACACCCTCGAGCGTACTCACTCGAGTCAACTAGGCTACAATCATAACCAAATCATCAAGCAACATTAAGACATTTAATACAGGCAAGATAATAACATGAAATTTGCTCCATGAAATTAGTTTTTCTAAAACACTACGAATTTACACAAAACAGTGTCTAACCACAATTATGGACAAACTAGCACAAAACAAGAACATAAGTTCAGTTTAAAACCACCATGTTGACACAAAAAATTTCAAAAACCTCACAAAACCTTTCAACTAGCATTTAATTGCTTCTAAAATGGTGATATGCATGAATTCATGAAAAATTTTTTAAAAATAACACTTTAGTTCATAACATTTGGACTTACAAGAATAAGATCAACATATTTTCAACAAAAACATCATCATGCCACAAAAATTTAAGCACACTCTCCAAAACATCATCAATAACACTTCACAAAAATACACAACTCACAAATCCTCAACAACACTCACAAAAAATAAAATCAAATCAACACTCCCCAACTTCAAATGTATTGTCCTCAATGACCCACAACTACAAATATCCTCCCCCACTTAGCATCAAAAGATCTCAAATGGCAATATGATCAATGACATTAAAATCCTCCAACATATTGAGAAACAAGAAATCTAACAATAATGCATGTAAGGTGGAGAGATACAACCTGAGGAACAATGGTGGGGCTGTCATAACAGAGTTTGTGAAGCATGCATAGGCGTAGCCTGGACTAGTTAATGAGTTTCCAAACATGACAATCCTGCGAAGACAAAAAAAACAAAAACATAAAAGCAAAAAACATATTTACAAAGATGGGTTGCCTCCCACAAGCGCAGTTTAAAGTTCTCAGCCAGACTCAATGCACTGACATGGCTAATGCGGTTCTAATAAGAAACACTCCTCAATCACCTCTCCACATTAATGCCATCGACATAGGTTTAAGTCTTTGGCCATTCACCTTAAAAACTTGTCCCGTTTTTGGGTTTCGGATCTCAACAGCTCTGAGGGAAAACATTAAGAACAATAAAGGGCCATCCACCGTGACCGAAGCTTCCCGGCAACGGCGCCAAAATTTTGTTAGAACGGTCGTCACGGTCACAAAATTAAACCTAAATACCGTAGTAGCGGTAAGCAGGATCGAATCCACAGGGAGAAGCTAACAACCTAATAATTTTAAGTAGCGAAAAGAAATTGGCAATGGATTAATCAAACTAAATAGACTAAATGCAATAATGAAATAGTGCAATTAAAACTAATGAAAACTTTATAATAAAAATGTTGCCGTTACGGTTTTGGTCCGCCACGAGACCGACTCACACAACAATCTTCTCCAACCTCTACGATCCCCTAAACCTACAGGCAAGGTAAATCAATGAATGGTTTCCCGACACTCTAGGTATAATCTATCCTGTCTCACCCGATCACTCAAGTTCGATTGGTTAAAGACTATCATTGAACGTCGATAAACACTACAAGGCATACCAATAGTTGGTACGCGATTAACAAATCAATCTGTCAACACGTATATCCAATCAACCAACTCACAATAAACGCAACAATAGTAGAAATAAATTAAATCCAAACACAAATCAATTACAATCGATGCGAAGTAATGTAAGCAATATTCATATTTAATTATCCCAAACAACGTTTACATTCAGCAAGTTCTATGAAAACATTAAATCGCAATGGACAACAATATTCATCACAAGTTATGCCCAAATCATATAAAGTATCGAAATCAATCATGAAACGAAAACAAAAAATTCGAAGCACAATACTACCAAATGTCTATAATCGGGCTCATCCAACTAGTCGAGAGCTGAGGTAGAGTCGTGGAGTCAAACCCGATCTCGCCTATGCGTAACAGACAACCGGGAGCTTAGCCGCATGGTGGTGATGACGGAGGCCGAAGTGGTGGAAACGGAGCTGACCATGGCGGAGAGGAGGTACCGACAGCGATATGGTGCGAAAAAGGGGCGAAAACGACCAACGGAACAGCCGATACGAACAGCCGCGGTTCGCCGGAAAACGTTAATTTTCGGGGGTCTCCGGAAAACGGTGGCGGAAATGGGATCCGAAGGTACCGATGGAAAGCTCTGGTGATGGGGAGTTCAGATCAGGTCCCGGGGAGCTGAGAAGTCGCCGGAAATGGCAGGATTGGCCTGAAGATGAAGAGTCGCGGCGGCATAAATCACGGATTCCGGCGGTTTTCGCGGCGGCTGAAGCTAGGGAAGTGTAGATCCGGTGTGGGGAAGTGAGATCTACCCTTGGGGAGCTGGAATGTCACCGGAAAATGGCCAAAACTGGCCGGGAAGACGAAGAGTCGCGGTGAAGACGAAACGCCGCGGTGGTGCTTGGTTCACGGTGGTGATGGAGGGATGATGGTGACGGAGTAAGGGGGAGGTGAATCGTCGCCGGAAAAGGAGACCACGTCGCCGGAGCTTGATCGGAGAAGGTGAAGGGTCGCCGGAAAAATGAAGATGAACAGCCCCTGGTCGCGATTGCACTTTTTTCTTTATGCACATATTGCAAAATTTCAGTTTAGTCCCTGCACAATTAAAAGTGACAAATCAGCCCTTTAAAACAGACATTTTACCCCCTAAACAGCATAAATGAGACAAATCACCCTTAATCCATAAACCACAAACTAATATCAACTCATATACTTTCCTAAATCATTCCAAACATGTTAAATTCATAAGAAAATATTAGGAAGTGATTTTCATGAATAAATTCATAAATTCTTTAATTGTCTCAATATACCTCAATTTAATCACAAATAGGGTATTTTTATCACCAAAATAGAGTCACTTTCATGACTCTAACAAGCGCCTAATAGAAGTAGATACTTTGCGGGAAGAAAAGATTAAAGAAGCCCTTCCAACATCTTTTACATCTATTGATTCTAATGAACAAGAATATATAAAAATTAAAAGACTAGCCATAGTGCCATTATTGCTGGCAACTGAAAGAGGAATTATAGAGATTGTGAACAAGATACTAAAAGAATGGCCCCAGCAAGTTGAGTATACAAATCATCTGAATCAGAACATATTGCATATGGCCATTAAGAACCGTCAATCTGAGATCTTCAATAGTGTGAAAAATATGAAAATACCAATGACAAGATTAGTCCGATTGGTTGACAAAAATGGCTACACTATCTTACACCATGCTGCATACATGGAGGATGAGACTATCGAACTTCACCCTGCAGGACCTGTATACGAACTCCAAGAAGAGATAAAGTGGTACAAAGTAAGCCCCTCTTTCTCTACATATTTTTTTCCTATATTAATTAATTGTGTGAACTAGTCTACATTATAATGGAATACAACAAATTAGTGAATTTATGTCCTATGTGTTTATTTTTTTATCAATGGATTTTAAAATAAATATCTAATATGGTATGAATTCATACCAATTGCTATTTAAATTTAAGAGAATTGATAACTGCCATTGCATGTACTCTAGCTTATGCATTATTGTGGCGATGGCAGATTTAAGAACCAATATGTATTGTTTATACTTCTATATATGTAGCGTGTAGAGAAGATAAAGCCCTCCCAATACGCCATGTTGCGCGAGAAAAAGGAAAATAAGACTTGCGAAGAACTATTCAAATCAAAGCACAATGAACTACTCAGGTGAGCACAACAGTGGATAAAAGATACTTCTCAGTCGTGCTCTGCTATGGCTGTTCTTGTTGCCATCGTCGTCTTTGCCATTGCCTACCCTGTACCTGGAGGTTCTAGTGATAAGGGGTATCCAGTTTTCCTTAACAATGATTTCTTCTTAGTATTCACAGTCATGGACGTTGTTGCTTTAGCCTGCTCTTTGACCTCGGTTGTTATGTTCTTGTCCGTCCTCACCTCGCCTTTTAAGTATGAAGAATTCCACTACACACTCCCTTGAAAACTCACAATAGGCTTCACCTTACTCTTCATTTCGTTGACTACAACAATGCTTGCATTCGCGGAAACATTATTGCTCATCGTTCATTTGGAAAAGCCACGTTGGACGACCAGTCTCATTTATACTGCTGCATTTCTTCCTATAAGCATATTTGCATTCACAAAATTCCCTATGTATGTTGCATTGAGGTTACTTTGCTCAGGTTTTGCAAGATGATCCAGAAGAGTGTTTCTAGTAAATTGTCAAAGAAGCAATGTCTTCAGGTCAATGGTGTGTTGGATAAGAAGAATGGTGATCAAAATAAGCCTTGGCCCCCAGTCTGAGGGATTCATACATATCGCTTTAAGGCTAAAGGATGATTCATATATGTCACCGACGCAAAAGACTTTGGTTGAATATTTATATATTCTCTAACTGAATATTTATTAATTGGTGTGTGTTTAATAATATATAGGCGTCTATTAATTAGAAAGAAAGAACATCTCTATTATCTAATTTTTACTTTATCGATTTTTAAAAGTCCCGTGGCAGGTGGATTTTAATACTATATGTTAAGATTCTAGGGTTTATAGAATTATCACAAATGGCTTAATAATGGAATCAATTTGACAAATCAGATATGAAAATCAAAATAACCTAACTCGACCACCCAAGCATACAACTCAAATGAAAAAACAAAAGAAATAGACACAACAAATTTATGGTTCAGCTTTGTAGCCTACATCCACTCTTCAAGGCTCAAAATAGGATATCATTAATTTTAGTGCCAAGATGTATAGAGAATTTTAACACAAAGAAGAAAACAAAGAAGAAACACACTCGATTGAAAAACCTAGGGTCCTCTATAAAAACTATATCTTCTTCATCAGCCAACACGATTATAAACACCAAAACCCCTCTTAAAATCAGCCTCCACATGTATTGGATTTCCTCACAGCCGTGAGATGAATAATGGCCTCGAATCTTCTTCATACCCATGCTTCAATCAAGGTGGATAAGAGAGAATTAGAGTTATGTGAGAGAGACGGATCAAAGGACACGAAATGCAAGTGGTCCGGTGTCGCATGGCCCCCTTTGACTTCATATATTAAAGTTGACTCCACTGTGGCAAATAATAAGCCACATCACCATGCTATAATTATTTCTAAGATGAAATTCAGATGATGCATGAAACAACGAATAAAAGAGTGAAAAAAAAAAAATGAAAATATTTATATAAATTTTCAATTTAAGTAATTTGTCTTTCAATATGGTAACATGTTTGTGTTTGCAGGAAAAAATGCAAAAAGATTATCACTTGAGCTACTAGCAGATGAGATTTAAAAAAATAATATATATATTAACATTTATTAATTTAAATTAATATTTTCTTATTATTTTTCAAAATAATTTAATTTGACAAAACTAATCTCTCTCTTAATAAACTATTTTGATTTTCTAACTCTTGAACCACTTTCTCTTAAAAAAATAATTGTCAAAATTAATTTCATAATATATCATTTTTGTCTTGTTATCATACATTTCTTCATCAAATTTTTTAAATTTTAAATTGAAAGCATTTTAATTATGTTTTCAGTAAGATAAAAATAAATTACTACTTATTTATCAAAATGATAATGTTATTTAATTATTTTATGTATACCCTCACGTGGAATTTCGGTTTATCTTTTATCAGGTTAATGAATTATGGGATTGCTTGTGCCCTATGGCTATCTATGTGGGCAGCATGGGCCTTTGAACAATGGACTCTTTGATCGGTGGACATTTGTGGACCTTTCAAAGACCCTAAATTTTTTTAGCCCTCTCAACAAATGAGTTGAATATAAAGTTAGAACTTATAATCTTACCTCTATATATGTAAAATTATTAATAAAAAAATAAGTAAAATATAACTGATACTGTTTGGTTTTGAAATATTAATCAACTTAAATAACAACTATAAATATATTAAAATAACTCTCTGTTAATCTTATAATGGAACCAATTCACTCTGGTAAAAGTAATAAGGGAAAACTTTTTCAAATTCTTTGTTAGACAACTCTATTATTCAACAAGTCAGCATTTAGAGAAAAACTAAGCTGTAACTTGAAATTATATTCCAATTAAACGAGCCTTAATGAACGAGGCACCATTAATTACAATCTGAAAGCAAGGTACGCAGTCATTGTCTCTAGCTATGTTAGGAAAGATCTTGGTATTTCAATCCGCTATTCCTATCACCTCAAGAACAAAACAAAAAAAAAGTATATCTAAATATTCAAGATACAATTAAAAAAAAAGCTTTAATAAAAATTAAATGCAGTTAAACCAACAAATTTTATTTGAAAGACTCAAAACTTCATGAATGTGATAATCAAGTTTATAAGATTAATCCGGAAGCAACTCTAATGTTATTTATTTTTTAATAGTAGAAGTGAAAGGTTTATGAATGAACAATGAGAAGGTTTAATAGAAAGAAAGAGTCTTTTTTGTATTGAGATGAAGATGATGTAGGGAGAAAGATTATGGGAGAGAGGGATTTAATGCAATTAAGGAGGAGAGATATTTTATGTAATTAGTTAGGAAGGAGAGTGATATTGAACAATTAATAATAAGAGATTATACAGGAAAGAGAAAAATCTTACAAATTAATTATAGAAATAAGTGAAAATATTAATTTCCACTTCACTTGTGTCTTCATCATTCCTTTAATTCAACAAGCTTGTGTTAAAATTTGTGTAAAAAAAGAGGGGTCATGCATCACGGCCTAAAGTTTTAATGCAAGGAAACGACTTATAAGGCATCTCGACATCACACTTGAGAGGAGATAAACGTACATATACATCACCTGAATAACGTAATGACACACAAAACCCTCTTTGATATATATATATATATATATTATAACTTTTTTTATTTAAATTTTTTATAAAAAGATTTTTTAGCTTTTTCCCTAACTACATATTATTATTTTTGAAGAAAATTATCTGTTCTATATATTAAAAAGAAAAATATGTACTTCATTTATAATTTCTTGTAGTCCACGTTTTACACGTTCCCTTTGCTTTTAATATTACTTCCTAACCAAGTTGACAAATAAATTAGTGGGTCAAACCAACTATTCATGAACATTTATTAAGGGCCCGGTGGCCGGTGCAGGCTTCATTTTCTGTTTCCTACAGAAAATAAAGCCTTACGTCATGTATCTTGCGTCACTGTTCTTGCCTCAGGCAATAATAACATAATATACAGTAATCATATACCGAGCGAAATTTATTGGATGAAGGTGTAAAATCAGAAAGAAGATAGAATACTCTTAATTAATGTTGATGCTCGTTTTTGGCACCAATCAAATTGCCACGTGCGTACCATTGATTGGCTGTTAAATACACATGAAAGCGAAATGTATAAAGAGAAATAAATGCAAAGGGAATTTTTTAAGTGGTTCGGATGCTGAGGTAGCAAATCCTACGTCCACTGATTTGTATTGATGTTGGTGTAGGTCAGGTCGCGAAGCGGACTGACATACATAAGAGTTATGAAAAGTAAGTGTTTTTTACAGGAGAGAGAGAGAGAGCTTTTTCATGCAAAGAATGGCCGAATCCCCTTAATGAAGGGGTCTTCGTCATTTTATATCAAACTGAAGCGTATAATCATCATTAAATCCATGGGTTGGTGTGATTGTAAGGATATAATCCGGCTTTACGTTCCATTTTCCTCTTTCCAAGCTGACTTCGCACGATTTATTGCAGGGAATTGGACGTGTGTGAGCTCCATATTACTTTGCAGGTCTGACGTGTGCGTGTTGCCCTGACGGGAGCAGGTTACCCTTCACGTGACTCTCCCACGTCAGCCCTTTATTTTCTCAGGCGTAACAGAAGCCCCCTAGTTTTTAAGGTTTGAGAATCGAACCTTGGAAACTAAGTCACATTGGAGACTTTGGTCGCTCCGACCTGGATGGGACGAGCTCGGCTCAGGACTCGCAGCAAACACGATCTCGCGCGATCCCTTGCCTAAGCGACCTGACAATCTTCATCCTAGCGACCTGGACTTGACGGACGCTCCTTTCCGTACCTTAGAGGTTCAATGAACCTGGCTCTGCGCTGTCAGGCGCTCTGCACGCGTTACAGCGTCTGTCAGACACATTAAATGCGTTGTAGGATGACCCGACGCCGTTTTGATAGCATTGATTGTGTAACACCTTTGAAACGACAACCCCTATTACTGCATTTAATGCGACGTGGGTTTGAAACGACGCCCCTTTTCACAGCATTTAATGCGACGTGGGGCACATTTAATGCGGGGAGAGAGAGAGCTGCCGTTTCGGTTCCGAGGGGCGGTAACCGTCGATTCGCAATCCATATAAAAACTTTTTATTTTCCAGATGAGGTCACCGAAATTTCTTTCGCTTCGAGTGACAAACTTTTGCAAACCAAGAATCATTCTCTCCCGATCGGCGCTTTTCAGGCAACCAAAACGAGTTTCGGCCTCAGCTCCATATCCCACAGAGTAAGGTTCTTTCCCCCTCCCCTTTTTTTTTGCACTGGTTTGGTTGAACCACGGCGTTGGGTCTTCCGGTGTTTCACCGGAGTCGCGACGCCGTCACTGGATTCGAGCCGTGGATGGCGGCTTGAATCACTGCTAGGTTTTAAGTTTTTGCCCCCTACCGTCGCACAGGGCAAACACGAAGGCCTAAATGATCGTGTCTGTCGATGTTGCAGACTGGAATGGAACCGTCAACATCCCGGACCGAGGGAGGAGCCAGCTCGTCCTCGCGGGGGGCTCCCGAGGACGCAGCTCTTGATGTCTACTCGGCTCTCACCCCTGAGGAATATGCTAGAATAAAGAAGCAGTTCGACATCCGCGCGGAGGTGTTCCCATATATAAGAGCAGACATCTTAAGAAATAAACACGTATATATATATATAATATATATTATATAATATATATATATATATATATATATTATATATAAATATATAATATAATATTATAATATATATATATAATATATAATATAACCATCATGTACATCACTATTAATAACATTCTTATTTCTTAATAAATTGTATTATTAACAGATATGAAAGTAACATTTTAATAAAATAGTTTCAATTTAAATTATATGGATAATTTGGTCACCAATTAAAGTTTTAATGATATTCCTTTTTCTTTTTTAAATTTTAATCATTAAATTTTTTCTTTAATTTCATCTAATTTTTTTTTTCTAAAATAAATTCATATTAGAAAAAATTGTTAATAGAGATATATAAAGATGGAATTGTTGCACGCTTAACTGCATATTAAATTATTAGTTTTCGATGAATTTAAGTACTTTTACAATTTTTATTGTTTGTTTTTCATAATCTCTTCTTTTAATATAAATACACTAAATAGAATAAGTTAGATTTCATAACTTCCATACAAATATTGAAAATTATAAAGTTTAATTCAAATTTCAAAATTATTAAGAAACACATTGATAAATACCTAAAATACCTTATTCAATAATATATAAAACTTATATGAGAATGTTAAACACCTAGAATTTATTTATTTGAAACTTTAATCTAGTTAACCAACAAAGTTGTCGGATATCAAATTTTGGTGGTCAAATTTTTTTTAATGATTTTCAATATAAAAAATAATGGTGCTAAAATGATTATCTTTAAGCAAATATATATAACTTTTAGTCGAGACCTAAGTACAGAAGTTTCAATACCAAACTTTCTCAATCAGATCCTGAATAGACACCACTTTTATTACTATTTTTAATTATATGGATCAATAAATCATATAGAGATTATCATTTTAGTATAAATCGACAATACTACACTCACAAACTCTTCTCACTAATTTTTTTTAACAAATACGATGTGGCAGCTCGCAATGAGCCTCAATTGCCTAACATTGGGTCATGTTGTAATCCGAGCTAACAGTCGCGTTTGTGAAGAAAACTAGTAAAAACGTTTGTCAGCGTATCTTTATTGATATAAATTAAATAATATTTACAAAGGTAATAGATACAAATTTCTTTTGTAATCATAAGAATTTCCTTTTGTTCGATATTAAGGGATATTCTATGTGAATTTCCTCTACATCACCATTTGTTGAGCACCTTTTTCTCCTAAACATGAATAGGGTGGCTGATATTACTGGGAAAAATCTATGCACCACTAGAAAATCTGCGAAGAAAAGAGACAGCATAAACTTGCTTTCAACTAGCCGAGCGCCTAATAGAAGTAGATACTTTGCGGGAAGAAAAGATTAAGAAGCCCTTCCAATATCTTCTACATCTACTGATTCTAATGAACAAGAATATATAAAAATTAAAAGACTACCGTAGTGCCATTATTGCTGCAACTGAAAAGGAATTGTAGAGATTGTGAACAAGATACTAAAAGAATGGCTCCAGCTAGTTGAGTATACAAATCATCTGAATCAGAACATTATGCATGTGGCCATTAAGAACCATCAATCTGAGATCTTCATAGTGTGAAAAATATGAAAATACCAATGACAAGATTAGTCCGATTGGTTGACAAAAATGGCTACACTATCTTACACCATGCTGCATACAGGGGGATGAGACTACCGAACTTCACCCTGCAGGACCTATATACGAACTCCAAGAAGAGATAAGTGGTACAAAGTAAGCCCCTCTTTCTCTACATATTTTTTCCTACATTAATTAATTGTGTGAACTAGTCTACATATGATGGAATACAACAAATTAGTGAATTTATGTCTCTATGTTTATTTTTTTATCAATGGATTTTAAAATAAATATCTAATAGGGTATGAATTCATACCATGCTATTTAAATTTAAGAGAATTGATAACTGCCATTGCATGTACCTAGCTTATGCATTTTGTGGCGATGGCAGATTTAAGAACCAATAGTATTGTTTATACTTCTATATATGTAGCGTGTAGAAAGATAACGCCCTCCCAATACGCCATGTTGCGCGAGAAAAAGGAAAATAGACTTGCGAAGAACTATTCAAATCAAAGCACAATGAACTACTCAGGCGGCACAACAGTGGATAAAAGATACTTCTCAGTCTTGCTCTGCTATGGCTGTTCTTGTTGCCATCGTCGTCTTTGCCATTGCCTACACTGTACCTGGAGGTTCCAGTGATAAGGAGTATCCAGTTTTCCTTAACAAGGATTTCTTCTTAGTATTCACAGTCATGGACGGTTGCTTTAGCCTGCTCTTTGACCTCGGTTGTTATGTTCTTGTCCGTCCTCACCTCGCCTTTTAAGTATGAAGAATTCCACTACACACTCCCTTGAAAACTCACAATAGGCTTCGCCTTACTCTTCTTTCGTTGACTACAACAATGCTTGCATTTGCGGAACATTATTGCTCATCGTTCGTTTGGAAAAGCCACATTGGACGATCGGTCTCATTTATACTGCTGCATTTCTTCCTATAAGCATATTTGCATTCACAAAATTCCCTATGTATGTTGCATTTGAGGTTACTTTGCTCATTTTTGCAAGATGATCCAGAAGAGTATTTCTAGTAAATTGTCAAAGAAGCAATGCCTTCAGGTCAATGGTGTGTTAGATAAGAAGATGGTGATCAAAATAACCTTGGCCCCCAGTCTGAGGATTCATACATATCGCTTTAAGGCTAAAGGTGATTGAATATGTGTCACCGACGCAAAAGACTTGTTTGAATATTTATATATTCTCTAACTGAATATTTATTAATTGGTGTGTGTTTAATAATATATAGGCGTCTATTAATTAGAAAAAAAGAACATCTCTATTATCTAATTTTTACTTTATCGATTTTTAAAAGTCCCGTGGCAGGTGGATTTAATACTATATGTTAGATTCTAGGTTTATAGAATTATCACAAATGGCTTAATATGGAATCAATTTGACAAATCAGATATGAAAATCAAAATAACCTAACTCGACCACCCAACATCCAACTCAAATGAAAAAACAAAAGAAATAGACACAACAAATTTATGGTTCAGCTTTGCAGCCTACATCCACTCTTCAAGGCTCAAAATAGGATATCATTAATTTTAGTGCCAAGATGTATAGAGAATTTTACACACAAAAAAAACAAGAGAAACACACTCGTTGAAAAACCTAGGGTCCTCTATAAAAACTATATCTTCTTCATCAGCCAACACAATTGTAAACACCAAAACCCCTCTTCAAATCAGCCTCCACATGTATTGGATTTCCTCACACGTGAGATGAATAATGGCCTCGAATCTTCTTCATACCCATGCTTCAATCAAGTGGGATAAGAGAGAATTAGAGTTATGAAGAGAGAGAGGATCAAAGGACACCGAAATGCAAGTGGTCCGGTGTCGCATGGCCCCCTTGACTTCATATATAAAGTTGACTCCACTGTGGCAAATAATACCACATCACCATGCTATAATTATTCTAAGATGAATTCAGATGATGCATGAACAACGATAAAGAGTGAAAAAAAATGAAAATATTTTTATAAATTTTCAATTTAAGTAATTTGTCTTTCAATATGGTAACATGTTTGTGTTTGCAGGAAAAATGCAAAAAAGTTATCACTTGAGCTACTAGCAGATGAGATTTAAAAAAATAATATATATTAACATTTATTAATTTAAATTAATATTTTCTTATTATTTTTCAAAATATTATTTTGACAAAACTAATCTCTCTCTTAATAAACTATTTTGATTTTCTACTCTTGAACCACTTTCTCTTAAAAAATAATTGTCAAAATTAATTTCATAATATATCATTTTTGTCTTGTTATCATACATTTCTTCATCAAATTTTTTAAATTTTAAATTGAAAGCATTTTAATTTGTTTTCAGTAAGATAAAAATAAATTACTACTTATTTATCAAAATGATAATGTTATTTAATTATTTTATGTATACCCTCACGTGGAATTTCGGTTTATCTTTTATCAGGTTAATGAATTATGGGATTGCTTGTGCCCTATGCTATCTATGTACGCAGCATGGGCCTTTGAACAATGGACTCTGTGATCGGTGGACATTTGTGACCTTTCAAAGACCCTAAATTTTTTTAGCCCTCTCAACAAATGAGTGAATATAAAGTTAGAACTTTAATCTTACCTCTATATATGTAAAATTATTATAAAAAAATAATAAAATAAACTGTACTGTTTGGTTTTGAAATATTAATCAACTTAAATAACAACATAAATATATTAAATAACTCTCTGTTAATCTTATAATGGACCAATTCACTCTGGTAAAAGTAATAAGGGAAAACTTTTTCAAATTCTTTGTTAGACAACTCTATTATTCAACAAGTCAGCATTTAGAGAAAAACTAAGCTGTAACTTGAAATTATATTCCAATTAAACGAGCCTTAATGAACGAGGCACCATTATTATACATCTGAAAGCAAGGTACGCAGTCATTGTCTCTAGCTATGTTAGGAAGATCTTGGTATTTCAATCCGCTATCCTATCACCTCAAGAACAAAACAAAAAAAAAGTATATCTAAATATTCAAGATACAATTAAAAAAAAAGCTTTAATAAAATTAAATGCAGTTAAACCAAATTTTATTTGAAAGACTCAAAACTTCATGAATGTGATAATCAAGTTTATAGTGCCTTCAGGTGAATGGTAATAAGAAGAAGGTGATCAAAATGGTAAATGAGGCTGATATGTCACCAATGCAAGAGACTTCTATTGAAATTTAATAAAAGGCTTGTGTATTTATTAATTTCTGACTGAATATTTATTAATGGTGTGTGTCTTGTTGATTCTAAAGTGTTGTAGCATTCTAAATAACTTGAGATAAGAAATTGTGTATTTTCAAGGTAGTTTGCCAATTCTTTCAACTTTACTTTTTTAGTCTACAACATGACACACACAATTAATAAATATTCAGTCAAAAATTAATAAATATACAAGCCTCTTATTTAATTCCAATACAAGTCTCTTGCATTGGTGACATAGCAGTCTCCTTTACCATTTCTTCTTCTTCATATATATGCCTCATATTGGGGGTCTAGGCCTATGATTATCATTCTTCTTGGACAACAAATCATTCATCGGAAGCTTCTTCTTAATCCACTTGTAAAACTTGAGCCAGGTTACATTTAATGCAACATACATAGGGAATTGCGTGAGTGCAAACATGCTAACCGGGAAGAATGCAGTAGTGTAAATGAGAGTGGTGGTCCAACATGGCTTTTGGAAATGAACAATGAGCAATAATGTTGCCGCGAATGCAAGCATTGTTGTAGTCAACGCAATGAAGAGGAAGGAGAAACCTATTGTTAGGGAGCTTGTGAAGGAATTCTTCGTAATTAAAAGGTGATGCGAGGATGGATGGAAAAGAACATTACCACCGAGGTCAAGGAGTAGGCTAAAGCAACCATGTCCATGACTCTGAAAATCAAGAAGAACCTATTGTTGAGGAAAACTGGATACCCTTTCTCATTGGAACCTCTAGGTACGGTGTAGGCAGTTGCGAAGACGATGGTGGCAACAAGAATAGACACCGTAGATCAAGACTGAGAAGTCTCTTTTATCCATTTCTGGGCATCCTTTAGTAGTCTACTATGCTTGATGATGAAGAGTTCTTTGCAATTCTTATGAAACTCAGACTCTAGAAACATGCAATAGTGGGAGGGCGTCATCTTCTCTACACGCTGCATATATAAACATATAGCAATATATATTGGTTCTTCAATATGCCGCAGCCACATTAATCAATGCATGAACTAGAGTACATGCAATGAGAGAGTTGTCAATTATATTCTCTAAAATTTCATATTTAATTTGCTGTTTTATAATTTCATTGTTGATTATCGGATTTGAATAATGAATAAAAATTAAAATAGAAAAGATATATACATATGTATACCCTGAGGACACAGGTTATTTTATAATCCATACATGATTAAAATTCTTAAAGTAGGAAAAAGATGGGCTTACCTTTTACCACTTTAGCTCTTCTTGCAGTTGGTAGACAGGTCCTATAGGGTGAGTTTCTTTATCGTCATCCTTCATGTTTGCAGCATGGTGTAAAATGGTCTAGCCATTTTTGTCAATTCCTCGGACTAACCTTGTCATTGGTATCTTCATCGATTTCACGAGATTGTATATCTCCTTCTGACGGTGCTGAATGGCCACATGCAATATGTTTTGTTTTGATGATTCTTAAACTCAACTAATTGCGGACACAATTTAAGCATCTCTTCGACAATCTTTATTAATCCTCTTTCAGTTGCAAAAAATAAAGAGCTTGGCTGAGAATTTTCTTCAATTGGTTCATCAGCATCAAATGATGACATTTTTTGTTTGACTTTTTCAAGCCATGAATCTTCTGCTATTAGGCTTCTTGCAAGTCTAGAAGCAAGTTTATACTTTCTCTTTGCTTCGCAGATTTTACCCAGTTTCCACCACTCTATTCATGTTTATGCATTTACATGATTCATACAAGTAAATTAAAACGGAACAAAAGTCAAATTCTTATTTAAAAATAATTACGCGGAACAAAAGGTAAATTCTTATTGTTATATTTAAAGAGATTTAAACAACAAAATTCTTTGTCGTCTATACTATCATCAAAACACAGGTTGTAAGGTTTGGGTATTAATAAAAAGTACATTTCATTAACAAAGGTTTCTATTTAACATATATGTTTGAACATACATATCCTAAGAAATTAAATCAGAACAAAAGTAAAGCTTCATATACTACCATTGAAGAGATTACAATAAATCCCCATTTCAGCACCTATCCTATCATCAATCGGAAGACCTGTAAATTTAGGAATTAATAAGAAATATGTAAATATCATTAAAAAAATGTTCTTTTTAAAATTCATATATAGAGCGAATCCTAAGAATTAAAACACGTATATATAATAACCATCATGTCCATCACTATTATATAACATTCTTATTTCTTAATAAATCTGTATTATTAACACATATATGAAAGTAAAATTTTTAATAAAATAGTTTCAATTTAGAATTATATGGATAATTTGGTCACCAAATTAAAGTTTTAATGATATATCCTTTTTCTTTTTTAAATTTCATCATTAATTTTTTTTTCTATTAAATTAATATAGTAAAAAAATTGTAATAGAGATACTATAAAGATAGAATTGTTGCACGCTTAACTGCCTATATAAATTATTATTTTCGATGAATTAAGTACTTTTAAATTTTTATGTGTGTTTTTCTATCTCTTCTTTAAATAAATCATAAATAGCATAAGTTAGATTTCTAAAGTAAATACAAACTCTTGAAATTATAAACTATATAAAATTTCGAAAATTATTAAGAAACACATTGATTGTAAATACCTAAAAATACCCTTATCATATAATAAAAAACTTAATGAGAATGTTAAACACTAGAATTATTTATTTGAAACTTTATCTAGTTAAACCAACAAAGTGGCGGATATCAAATTTTGGTGGTCAAATTTTTTTAGTGAGTTTCAATAATATAAAAAAATGGTGCTAAAATCACATCTTTAAGCAAATATATATAACTTTTAGTTGGGACCTAAGTACAGAAGTTTCAATACCAAACTTTCTCAATCAGATCCTGAATAAACACACTTTTATTATATTTTAATTATATGGATCAATAAACATATAGAGATATCATTTAGTATAAATCAGACAATCATACACTCACAAACCCTTCTCACTACTTTTTTAACAAATACGATGTGGCAACTGCCAATGAGACTCAATTGCTAAATTGGGTCATGTTGACTATTACGAGCTAATAGTCGCGTTTGTGTGAGAGAAAGTAGTAAAAAGGTTGTTTGCAGGGTATCTTATGATATAAATTCAAATATGTTTACAAAGGTAATAGATACAAATTTCTTTTGTAATCATAAGATTTACTTTTGTTCGATATTAAGGGATATTCTATAGATATTCCTCTACATCACCATATTTTGTGGCAACTTTTTCCTAAAAATGAATAGGGTGGCTGATATACTGGGACAAATCTGTTGCACCACTGAGAAAAAATCGCGAAGAAAAGAGACAGACATAAAACTTGCTTTCAAACTAGCGAGCGCTGTTAGACCGGTCGTCACGGTCACAAAAATTAACCTAAATACCGTAGTTGAGCGGTAAGCAGGATCGAATCCACAGGGAGCAAGATAAAAACCTAATATATTTTAAGTAGCGAAAATGAAATTGGCAATGGATTAATCAAACTAAATAGACTAAATGCAAATAATGAACTAGTGCAATTAAAACTAATGAAAAATTATAATAAAAATGTTGCCGTTACGGTTTGTGTCCGACACGAGACCGACTCACACAATATTCTCCAACCTCTACGATCCCCTAAACCACAGGCAAGGTAAATCAATGAAATGGTTTCCCGACACTCTAGGTATAATCTATCCTGTCTCACACCGATCACTCAAGTTCGTGGTGTAAAGACTATCATTGACGTCGATAACACATACAAGGCAATACAATAGTTGGTACGCGATTAACAATACAATGTCAACAAGCACGTAATATCCAATCAACCAACTTCACAATAACGCCAACAATAGTAGAAATTAAATTAATCCAAACACAACTCAATTACAATCGATGCGTAAGTAATGTAAGCAATATCATCATTTAATTATTCCCAACCAACGTTATCATCTAGCAAGTTCTATGAAAACATAAATCGCAATGGAAAACATATTCATCACAGTTATGCCCAAATCATATTAAAGTATCGAAATCAATCATGAAAACGAAAAACAACTATAATTCGCAGCACATACTACCAAATGTCTATAATCGGGCTCATCCAACTAGTCGAGAGCTGATGAGTAGGTCGTGGAGTCAAACCCGATCTCGCCTATGCCGTAACAGACAACCGGAGCGAGTAGCCGCTCATGGTGGTGAGACGGAGGCCGAAATGGGGGAAACGGAGCGACCATGGCGGAGAGGAGGTAAAGACAGCGATATGGTGCGAAAAAGGGGCGAAAAACGACCAAAAGGACAGCCCGGAATACGAAACGCCGCGGTTCGCCGGAAAACGTTAATTTCCGGCGGGTCTCCGGAAAACGGTGGCGGAAATGGATCGAAGGTACCGATGGAAAGTCTGGTGATGGGGAGTTCAGATCAGGTCCGGGGGAGCTGAGAAGTCGCCGGAAATGAGCAGGATCTGGCTGGAAGATGAAGAGTCGCGGCGGCCAAATCACGGATTCCGGCGGTTTTCGCGGCGGCTGAAGCTAGGGAAGTGTAGATCGGCTGTGGGGAAGTGAGATCTACCCTTGGGGAGCTGGAATGTCACCGGAAAATGGCAAAACTGGCCGGAAGACGAAGAGTCGCGGTGGAAGACGAAACGCCCGGTGTGCTTGGTTCACGGTGGTGATGGAGGGATGATGGTGCCGGAGTAAGGGGGAGGTGAATCGTCGTCGCCGGAAAAGGAGACACTCGTCGCCGGAGCTTGATCGGAGAAGGTGAAGGGTCGCCGGAAAAATGAAGATGAAACCAGCCCCTGGTCGCGACTCTGCACTTTTTTCTTTTATAGCACATATTGCAAAATTTCAGTTAGTCCCTGCACAATTAAAAGTGACAAAATCGACCTTTAAAACATGACTTTTACCCCCTAAACCAAAATGAGACAAAATCACCCTTAATCCATAAACCACAACC
Source organism: Pistacia vera (assembly GCF_008641045.1). NCBI lineage: Eukaryota > Viridiplantae > Streptophyta > Magnoliopsida > Sapindales > Anacardiaceae > Pistacia > Pistacia vera. The sequence goes on along the minus strand of NW_022195321.1, from coordinate 139,730 downwards.
TAATAAACTCATATACTTTCCTAAATCATTCCAAACATGTAAATCATAAGAAAAATATTAGGAAGTGATTTTCATGAAAAATTCATAAATTCTTTAATTGTCTCAATATACCTCAATTAATCAAAAATAGGGTATTTTTCACCAAAATAGAGTCACTTCATGACTCTAACACACTCCCCAACTTACTATTTGCTCGTCCTCGAGTTAAAGTTAAAGGAACTCTTTCACCATTCTCACAAAACCATACACAACCATATTCCATCAACAACAGACATTCATCAAAAGGTAAAGTGAAGAATTTGAACATAACAAGTAATAACACAATCCTAAATAAGAACTAAAGTTGCTGTCAAGATTTGCTATCTCCATGTCAAGCTTCTCAAACACACATTTCATGTTCATATCACAATGTTAAAATGTCATGCAAAACTCCCCAACTTATGTATATGTAACATAATGCTCATTTTCCACACAAGATTTTGACATATAATTTCTTTTCATTCATCACCTTTTTTTTTTTTGTTTTTTTTTTTTTGTCTTAACTTCTTAAGCTTTCTAGAAGGTCCGTGTAACGGCTTAGGTCAATGACTCCAAACCAGATGGCTATAGGGCACTAAATGTTAAACACTCCTGGACTTCCTCACACCGAACCAACTAGGTACAAGTCAAGACTTAGTTCTTTATTTCTTTCTTTTTTTATAAAGCTCATGATCTATGTAATGATTTCTTAAGCTTTTAGAGGACCCATGTAAAGAGCTTTAGGCCAACCACTCCCAAGCTAGATAGCTTTAGGGGATTAGGTGTAGACACCCTCGAGCGTACTCATCGAGTCAACAGGCTACAAATCATCACCAAATCATCAAGCAACATTTAAGAACTTTTAATACAGGCAAGATAATAAATGAAAATTTGCTCCAGGGGCATGTAAGTATGTGGGAGACTGCATAAACACTAAAACACATGACATTTACACAAAACAGGTTAACCACAATATGGACAAACCTAGCACAAAACAGAACCAATAGTTCAATGTTTAAAACCATGTTGCACAAAAAATTTTCAAAAACCTCACAAAACCTTTAACTAGCACTTTAATTGCTTCAAAATGGTGATTATGCATGAATTCATGAAATTTTTTTAAAAATACTCACTTTAGTTTTACCTTTAACCACTTTTGGACTTACAAGAATAAGATTCAAATATTTTCAACAAAAACATCATCATGCCACAAAAATTTAAGCACACTCTCCACAAAAACTCATCAATAAACATTCAAAAAAATATCACAACTCCACAAAAGTCTCATCAACAAACATCACAAAAATATAAAATCAAATCACACTCCCACTTCAAATGTCCTGTCCTCAATGACCCAACTACAAAATCCTCCCAACTAGCATCAAAAGATCTCAAATGGCAATATGATCAATGACATAAAATCCTCAACATATTTGAGAAACAAGAAATCTAACATAATAGCATGTAAGGTGGAGAGATACAACCTGAGGAACAATGGTGGGGCTGTCATCAACAGAGTTTGTGAAGCATGCATAGGCGTAGCCTGGACTAGTTATGAGTTTCCACACATGACAATCCTGCGAAGACAAAACAACAAAAACATAAAAGAAATAAAAAAAACTATTACAAAGATGGGTTGCCTCCCACAGCGCTCAGTTAAAGTCTTCAGCCAGACTCAATGCACTGACATGGCTAATGCGGTTCTAATAAAGAACACTCCTCAATCACCTCTCCATCATTAATGCCATCGACATAAGGTTTAAGTCTTTGGCCATTCACCTTAAAAACTTGTCCCGTTTTTGGGTTTCGGATCTCAAAGCTCTGTGAGGGAAAACATAAGAACAATAAAGGGCCATACCACGTGACCAGCTTCCCCGGCAACGGCGCCAAAATTTGTTAGACCGGTCGTCACGGTCACAAAATTAAACCTAAATACCGTAGTTAGCGGTAAGCAGGATCGAATCCACAGGGAGCAGACTAAACCTAATATATTTTAAGTAGCGAAAATGAAATTGGCAATGGATTAATCAAACTAAATAGAATAAATGCAATAGAACTAGTGCAATTAAAACTAATGAAAACTTTATAATAAAATGTTGCCGTTACGGTTTTGGTCCGCCACGAGACCGACTCACACAATTCTTCTCCACCTCTACGATCCCCTAAACCTACAGGCAAGGTAAATCAATGAAATGGTTTCCCGACACTCTAGGTATAATCTATCCTGTTCACCCGATCACTCAAGTTCGATTGGTTAAAGACTATCATTGAACGTCGATAACACTACAAGGCAATACCAACTAGTTGGTACGCGATTAACAAATACAATCTGTCAACACTAATCCAATCAACCAACTTCACAATAAACGCAACAATAGTAGAAATTAAATAAATCCAAACAAACTCAATTACAATCGATGCGAAGTAATGTAAGCAATATATCATTTAATTATTCCAACCAAACGTTATCATTCAGCAAGTTCTATGAAAACATTAAATCGCAATGGACAACAATATTATCACAAGTTTGCCCAAATCATATTAAAGTATCGAAATCAATCATGAAACGAAAACAAATATAATTCGAAGCACAATACTACAAATGTCTATAATCGGCTCATCCAATAGTCGAGCGTGATGATAGAGTCGTGGAGTAACCCGATCTCGCCTATGCGTAACAGACAAGGGAGCTTAGCCGCTCATGGTGGTGATGACGGAGGCCGAAATGGTGGAAACGGAGCTGACCATGGCGGAGAGGAGGTACCGACAGCGATATGGTGCGAAAAAGGGGCGAAAACGACCAACGGACAGCCCGGAATACGAACAGCCGCGGTTCGCCGGAAAACGTTAATTTTCCGGCGGGTCTCCGGAAAACGGTGGCGAAATGGGATCCGGTACCGATGGAAAGCTCTGGTGATGGGGAGTTCAGATCAGGTCCGGGGAGCTGAGAAGTCGCCGGAAATGAGCAGGATCTGGCCTGGAAGATGAAGAGTCGCGGCGGCTAAATCACGGATTCCGGCGGTTTTCGCGGTGGCTGAAGCTAGGGAAGTGTAGATCGCTGCTTGGGGAAGTGAGATCTACCTTGGGAGCTGGAATGTCACCGGAAAATGGCCAAAACTGGCCGGGAAGACGAAGAGCTCGGTGGAAGACGAAACGCCGCGGTGGTGCTTGGTTCACGGTGGTGATGGAGGGATGATGGTGACCGGAGTAAGGGGGAGGTGAATCGTCGCCGGAAAAGGGACCACTCGTCGCCGGAGCTTGATCGGAGAAGGTGAAGGGTCGCCGGAAAAATGAGATGAACAGCCCCCCTGGTCGCGATCTGCACTTTTTTTCTTATAGCACATATTGCAAAATTTCAGTTTAGTCCCTGCACAATTAAAAGTGACAATCAGCCTTTAAAACCTGACATTTTACCCCCTACACGCATAAATGAGACAAAATCACCCTTAATCCATAACACAACCTATACAAACCATATACTTCCTAAATCATTCCAAACATGAAATTCATAAGAAAATATTAGGAAGTGATTTCATGAATAAATTCATAAATTCTTTAATTGTCTCATAATACCTCATTTAATCACAAATAGGGTATTTTTATCACCAAATAGAGTCATTTCATGACTCTAACAAGCGCCTAATAGAGTAGATACTTTGCGGGAAGAAAAGATTAAAGAAGCCCTTCCAACATTTTTACACTATTGATTCTAATGAACAAGATATATAAAAATTAAAAGACTAGCCAAGTGCCATTATTGCTGGCAACTGAAAGAGGAATTATAGAGATTGTGAACAAGATACTAAAAGAATGGCCCCAGCCAGTGAGTATACAAATCATTGAATCAGAACATATTGCATATGGCCATTAAGAAACGTCAATCTGAGATCTTCAATAGTGTGAAAAATATGAAAATACCAATGACAAGATTAGTCGATGGTGACAAAAGGCACACTATCTTACACCATGCTGCATAAGGAGGATGAGACTATCGAACTTACCCTGCAGGACTGTATACGAACTCCAAGAAGAGATAAAGTGGTACAAAGTAAGCCCCCTTTCTCTACATATTTTTTCTATAATTAATTGTGGTGAACTAGTCACATTATAATGGAATACAACAAATTAGTGAATTTATGTCCTATGTGTTATTTTTTTATCAATGGATTTTAAATAAATATCTATATGGTATGAATTCATACCAATTGCTATTTAATTTAAGAGAATTGATAATGCCTTGCCATGTACTCTAGCTTATGCATTATTGTGCGGATGGCAGATTTAAGAACAATATGTATTGTTATACTCTATATGTAGCGTGGTAGAGAAGATAAGCCCTCCCCAATACGCCATGTTGCGCGGAGAAAAAGGAAAACAAGACTTGCGAAGAACTATTCAAATCAAAGCACAATGAACTACTCAGTGAGCACAACAGTGGATAAGAACTTCCAGTCGTGCTGCTATGGCTGTTCTTGTTGCCATCGTCGTCTTTGCAAAGCCTACCTGGACCTGAGGGTTCTAGTGATAAGGGGTATCCAGTTTTCCTTAACAATGATTCTCTTAGTATTCCAGTCATGGACGTGTTGCTTTAGCCTGCTCTTTGACCTCGGTTGTTATGTTCTTCTTCCTCACCTCGCCTTTTAATATGAAGAATTCCACACACACTCCCTTGAAAACTCCAATAGGCTTCACCTACTCTCATTTCGTTGACTACAACATGCTTGCATTCGCGGAAACATTATTGCTCCGTTCATTTGGAAAAGCCACGTTGGAGAAAGTCTTATTTATACTGCTGCATTTCTTCCTATAGCAATTTGCATTCACAAAATTCCCTATGTATGTTGCATTGAGGTTACTTTGCTCAGGTTTTTGCAAGATGATCCAGAAGAGTGTTTAGTAAATTGTCAAAGAAGCAATGTCTTCAGGTCAATGGTGTGTTGGATAAGAAGAATGGTGATCAAAATAAGCCTTGGCCCCCAGTCTGAGGGATCATACATATCGCTTCAAGGCTAAAGGATGATTATATATGTCACCGACGCAAAAGATTTGGTTGAATATTGATATATTCTCTAACTGAATATTTATTAATTGGTGTGTGTTTAATAATATATAGGCGTCTATTAATTAGAAAGAAAGAACATCTCTATTATCTAATTTTTACTTTATCGATTTAAAAGTCCGTGGCAGGTGGTTTTAATACTATAGTTAAGATTCTAGGGTTTATAGAATATCACAATGGCTTAATAACGGAATCAATTTGACAAATCAGATATGAAATCAAAATAACCTAGCCCAACCACCAAGCATACAACTCAAATGAAAAAACAAAAGAAATAGACACAACAAATTTATGGTTCAGCCTTGTAGCCTACTCCACTTCAAGGCTCAAAATAGGATATCATTAATTTTGTGCCAAGATGTTAGTAATTTTAACACAAAGAAGAAAACACACTCTTGAAAACCCTAGGGTCTCTATAAAAACTATATCTTCTTCATCAGCAACACGATTATAAACACCAAAACCCCTCTTAAAATCAGCCTCCACAGTATTAGATTTCCTCACAGCCGTGAGATGAATAATGGCCTCGAATCTTCTTCATACCCATGCTTCAATCAAGGTGGATAAGAGAGAATTAGAGTTATGTGAGAGAGACAGATCAAAGACACGAAATGCAAGTGGTCGGTGTCGCATGGCCCCCTTTGACTTCATATATTAAAGTTGACTCCACTGTGGCAAATAATAAGCCACATCACCACACTATAATTTTTCTAAGAGAAATTCAGATGATGCATGAACAACGAATAAAAGAGTGAAAAAAAAATGAAAATATTTATATAAATTTTCAATTTAAGTAATTTGTCTTTCAATAGGGTAACATGTTTGTGTTGCAGAAAAAATGCAAAGAGATTATCACTTGAGCTACTAGCAGATGAGATTTAAAAAATAATATAATATATATTATATTTAACATTTATAATTAAATTAATATTTTCTTATATTTTTCAAAATAATTTAATTTTACAAAACTAATCTCTCTCTAATAAACTATTTTGATTTTAACTCTTGAACCACTTCTCTTAAAAAAATAATTGTCAAAATAATTTCCAATATATCATTTTGTTTGATATATATATTTCTTCATCAAATTTTTTTAAATTTAAATGAAAGCGTTTTAATTATGTTTTCAGTAAGATAAAATAAGTTACTACTTATTTATCAAAATGAATGTATTTTAATTATTTTATGATACTCACCGCCCTCACGTGGAATTTTGGTTTATCTTTATCAGGTTAATGAATTATGGGATTGCTTGTGCCCTATGGCTATCTATGGGGCAGCATGGGCCTTTGAACAATGGACTCTTTGATCGGTGGACATTGTGGACCTTTCAAAGACCGAAATTTTTTTAGCCTTCTCAACAAATGAGTTGAAAAAAGTTAGAACTTATAATCTTACCTTTATATTTGTAAAATTATTATAAAAAAATAAGTAAAATAAATGATACTGTTTGGCTTTGAAATATTAATAAACTTAATACAACTATAAATATATTAAAATAACTCTCTGTTAAATTATAATGGAACCAATTCACTCTGGTTAAAGTATAAGGGAAAACTTTTTCAAATTCTTGTTAGACAACTCTATTATTCAACAAGTCAGCATTGAGAGAAAAACTAAGCTGTAACCTGAAATATATTCCATTTAAACTAGTCTTAGCTTAGAGCTTCAGTTGAATCTGATATTTCAAATACAACTCTCTTGCATTGGTGAATATCAGCCTCCTTTACCACCGGTAAAAGTAAAGCTTGAGCAAAGTGGCCTTTTCATGCATATATAATCAAATTATATTAGGTTGATTATGGAGACACTTTGGCAGTTTGAGACTATTGAAATGACCTTATTTCTTAAATATTTATAATCAAAAGTGATAAAGATTTTTTTTTTATTCAATCTTAGTAGAGATCCATGGAAACAATGTCAATCCAACGGATGTAGAAAAACTTCAATAAACGAGGCACCATTAATTACAATCTGAAAGCAAGGTACACAGTCATTGTCTCTAGCTATGTTAGGAAAGATCTTGGTATTTCAATCCGCTACTATCACCTCAAGAGCAAAACAAAAAAATAGCATATCTAAATATTCAAGATCAATTAAAAAAAAAAGTTTAATAAAAATTAAATGCAGTTAAACCCAAATTTTATTTGAAAGACTCAAAACTTCATGAATGTGATAATCAAAGTTTATAAGATTAATCCGGAAGCAACTCTAATGTTATTATTTTTTATAGTAGAAGTGAAAGGTTTATGAATGAACAATGAAAGGTTTAATAGAAAGAAAGAGTATTTTTGTATGAGATGAAGATGGTGTGGGGAGAAAGATTATGGGAGGAGAGGGATTTAATGCATTAATTAGGAAGGAAAGTGATACTGAAAAATAATATAAGATAATATAGGAAAGAGAAAAATCTTACAAATTATTATAGAAATATGTGAAAACATTAATTCCACCTCAAGTCCTCAATTATATCTTCATCATTCCTTTAATTCAACAAACTTGTGTCAAATTGTGTAAAAAAATAAGGGGCGTTTGGTTCAGGAATGTTAGATTACTGGGAATATTGAATTACTGGAAGATAGATTACCTTGAAAGATTAATGGGAATCTTTAGAAAAAATATGTTTGGTTAGTTGGTGGGTATGTATATTAATATGTTTGGTTATGGGAAATAATTGGTGGTATGCTATTAAATTACTAAATTGTCCCCCTTTTAAATATAATATAAAATTTTTATTATTAATTTTGAATAACTTTTTAACCCCCAATATTTCAGATTTAGCTAAAACACCCCGCTTATATAAACTTTAATTTATGACGAAATCACCCCCACCACCGCGAAACACGCCGGATGTGCCGTGGAGTACGTCACCATGACCAAGAGGCTCGCTATAGCGTTTTTAGCCATATTGATGGCCGAAAACGGCCATATGGGCCAGACTGGCCGGAAAGGCCAGTATTATTCTGGCCATTTCGGCCAGATCAAGGGATCTGGCCGTTAACGCCAGATCGATTCTGGCGCCAATAACGGCCAGATCCCTGATCTGGCGGAATGGCAGATAGATCTGGCCATTTCCGGCCAGATCTGGCCCGATTTGGCCGTTTTCGGCCATCAATATGGCCAAAAACGGCCATAGAGAAACCTCCCGGAGCCTCCCACAGAATTTCCAGTGTTTTTACGGACTCTGGTAATTTTCCGGCGGTGGTCCGTGGTGGTTGACCGCTGTCGGCGGTGGTGGTTGGGTGGCTGTGGTGGTGGCTGCTGGATGGCAGTGGTGGTCCGTAAATTATTTTAAATATAAGGGTATTATTGTCCAAAATTTTAATTAAACAAGGGTAAAATTGAAATAGGATTTTAATGTAAATTTGTTTTAAAGTAGGGGTATTATTGTCCAAAATTTTTATTAATAAGGGATAAAATTGTAACAAAAAAAGATAACCCTGGTAATCTCAGAAAACCTAAGAAAATGGAGGTAATCAGATTACCTCTTATATTACCAATAGTAACCACTATTGGTATTTGAAGATTACTGGTATCTTATATTACTTGACAACTAAACGTGGTAATCAAGTAATATAAGATGACATTACCCCAGTAATGTCACTTAACCCCGAACCAAACTGACCCTAAGGGTCATGCATCACAGCCTAAAGTTTTAACGCAAAAAAACTGACTTATCTGTCATCTCAACATCACGTGAATGTTTCCCGAAACCTTTCAATCTCATGCCCTTCGTAGTCTTTACACTTGTTGTTTTTATTATCATGATGTTATGGAATAACGTAATGACACACGAAACCCTCCTTGATATATATATATATATAACTTTTTTTATTTAAGTATTTTATAAAAAGATTTTTTAGCTTTTTCTCTAACAATATATTATTATTTTTGAAGAAAATTATCTGTTCTAGATAGTAAAAAGAAAAAATATGTACTTCATTTATCATTTCCTTTTCTCCACGTTTTCCATGTTGGCATTGCTTTTATTATTACTTCCTAACCAAGTTGACAAATAAATTAGTGGGTCAACCTAATTATTACTGAACATTTATTAAGGGCCCGGTGGCCAGTGCAGGCTTCATTTTCTGTTTCCTACAGAAAATAAAGCCTTACGTCATAATACATCGAACGAAATTCACTGGATGAAGGTGTAAAATCAGAAAGAAGATAGAGTACTCTTAATTAAGGAAAAAAAAAAAAAAAAAAAAAAAAAAGGACCTTTTTCGGCAATTCTTCATGAGGCGGGGAGAAGAAGAGGATTTGGGTTTGAGTGCGGCAGCTTCCATGAGGCGAAGATGTGAGAAAAAAAGGTTTTGAAAGGAGAAAGGTGGAGGATTTTTATCCTTTGCCTTGTTTTATCCTCTTTGTATTACACCTGCAACATTTATTAAAGATTCTTTTACACGACTCCTCTTTATTTAATGTTTTTAAGATTTTATTTATTAATCATTGAATAATAATCTAATTATGATAATTAACTATGTATCATACTATAATGAAATGTTACAATAAATCAAGTAATCACATCATAAATCTTTAATATAATATTATAATTAATTTGTTTATAATAGAATTTTATAATTAATTAAGTAAAATTTATAATGTAATGTTATAATTAATTAAATATCTAATCATTTAATTAAGTATTATGCTAATGTTTATGTAGTAAATTACTAATTACTAATTTTTATAATATAATATAATAATCAATTAAGTAATTATTTAATTATGTAATGTTATAATTAATTATGTGATGTTATAATTAATTATATGATCATACTATAATGTAATGTTATAGTGAATTTAGTAATCATACTATAAATATTTAATATAATATTATAATTAATCAAATTTTTAATCATTTAATTAAGTATTATACTAATGTTTATAATGAAATGTTATAATTAATTAAATAATTAAGTAATTATGCTATAAATCTATAATGTAATGCTATAATTAATTAAATTTCTAATTATTTAATTAAGTAATATATTAAATGTTATAAGTCAATTAATTAAGTAGTAATCAATTAATGTAATGCTATAATTAATTATACTATAAATCAATTAAGTAATGTTATAAAATTATAATTAATTAAGTAATCAGTTAACTATAATGTAATGTTATAATTGATTAAGTATGATATTTAACTAGTAATTAAATTTATTAATGTTTATCAATTTATCATATATAATTAATTATTTGCTAATTTACTATAGATACACTTAGAACTTGATAATTGAAGTAAATAACTAAATATATTATTATTCAATCAAATGTACTATTCAATCAAAATTCTTAATATGGTGTAGTTTATATGTAATAAGTATCATTGTATATATATTTAATTAAGTTATTCTAAAATTTTAACTTTTTCTATTTTAAATTTTTTATATATAAAATAATGAAACTCCCTGTTATTCACAAATATTTCATTGGAGCCAAAGCTCCACAACAAGTTTTAAAATAGGTTCTAAAATAAGGTCTAAAAATCGGTTCCAAACAGTTTCCAAATCGGGTACCTGCTACAGGTTCCAAACCGGGTATCCGTTTCAGGTTCTTTTTCCAAATTTTGGTTCTGATTCTGGTTCCTCCACACATAAGAACTGGAACTGAAACCACACAGTGTTAGTTCCAATAAAATGGAACCAAAACCTACCTGTACAATACTAGTTCTGGGTAGGTTTTGATTTCAATTTTGTTTCTATCTACAACTTACGATTTTACCCGTTATCCGTGCTTACCCTTACTTGAAACTATGAGGGGCTTTTAAAAATTAAAGTTGATTCTAATTGAATTTATTCACACGTGAAAGAAGTTTTCGAAATCCTCAATTTGATGTGATTTGCGATAGGGTACTGAAGATTGAAGTGTGAAAGCTTCTGTATTTTTCTGTTGAATATCGAGTATAATCTTTTAAAAATCAATTCTTAATATATCTTGTCAAAAAAAAAAAAAAAAATGATAGAGTTATTCGAAAATTATATACTAAATTTATGCATCAAATAACGTGATAAAATCCTGACCGTTAATTAATATTAATTTATAATAAACCAATAGTCAAGATTTTATTACGTCATTCGATATACACCCTTCGATAACTGTAACATTACTCATGTTGTCAAATACTCAAATGTCACTTAAAGAAATTATTTGCTTTAAAAAACCAAGTCTTAGTTTTACATTTGGTCTCCATGTGTTGCTGCACAGTATCCAATCTATTTACGGTGTGTTTAACATGTCATACTATATTAGATTAATTTCTTGAGACTAGATTGAAATTTATTGTACCAATAAATACAGACCCTGTGAGAATAAAATAAAAAAAAAACTATTATAATATTTATGAAATATTTTATAAAATTTATCATATACATGTTATGTCTTGGAATTCTTGGATCTGGGACCCAAGGGTTGAGCTAAATAGCGTGGATATTAAAAAAAAAAAAAAAAAAAAAAATATATATATATATATATATGATTAGATAAATATATATACATAGATAATCTTATTTGTTGAGATTATTCTAACTTAATATTCTATAAATAAAACCTAAAATCGTTGTGGGCAGTGGGTGTAATTTGTGGTGGCATAGTTCTCGTCTTACGAAAGCAAGACAGAAGATAGCAATAGCATGACTATCGTGTTGGCCCACTCTCTGCTATCACCAGCAAAAAAACCTGAAATTTCCTCTCAGCTGGCACACGGTTTAGCAACTATGGAAATAGTCCAAAACCCAATATGCTTTTACATCTAACCCTAAAACCAAACCAACCCTCATCTTTAATTTTCAAATTACTTTGTAAAACCCATTAAAATTGCTTTGATTTGAGATTATTAAAAAAAAAAAAAAAAAAATTTGAAATGTCCCCTAGCTGCGCCGCACTAAGTAAAATGGTGAAAAAGAGAATAATCCAAATAAAGGCACGATTGCTAGCTGTACATACTCAAAGATGGAATTAAATTGGTTATGCTAGTATTATTTGTGAGTGATTAATTGGTATTTATGTACAAATCTGGCTGTGAAGAAGAAATAGATGAGCGTTTTAGGGTGATAGGAAATGAAATTGAAGAGGGAAAGCTTAGTCAGAGATCACATGTTAAGTTTTTCCGAATAGGGAAAACCGGCAGCTAATTAATATAATCGGTCCCAAATGTTAATGTTTGACTGCATGTCAACATCAACAATATCTCGTAGTTTGCTTATATTATTTCTCCTTGGATAGCACAGGTTGATTGGAGGCATGAGGTTGGGGCTCTATCTTTGTCAAGTATATGTTTCGATAATGAATGTCTTTAAGCTTTGTACATTCTCTGTCTTTCTCTTTTCTGACGTCTTTTTTAGTTTTGCTCAGTTGTCCCAATGATTGTTGAGCTAAAAACTTTATCACTTTTGTTCTCCAATATGCAGTAGCTTTAAAAAGTGGGGTTTCGCCCTCTTCATTCAAATCCTCAAGGAACTTAGTATGATTTGGATCTGCATCTTCCTTCCCCTTCTTGTCTAATTGCAATCATGATTTCTTCTTCAGATAAAACATACATGATTTGTTACTCATTTGGATGATTGAGAAAGACATTAATATCTATTTGATAGTGCATACTTTACCTCTATACTATTTCTATTAAGGAAAACTAAGTCAAAATAATAATTTTTTTAACTACAACTCTATTAAGTTATAACCTCTTCATAGTAAAAAAAATTAGTTTGTGAAACTAATTTGACTTGGGGGTTGAAATATTAATGTGACACCTACTTTTATTTCTCTCTCTCTCTCTCTCTCTCTCTCTCTCTCTTTTTTTTAAAAATAATTCTTATCTCTGAATTTATATTATATGAGGAAGATAATGTTAACCCCATATAAATCATAGATCCAGATTAAATTAAGTTAAAAAAAAAAAAATCATAATTTGAGAATTTCATATAAGAGATAATGTTATCACAATTCTCTTCATGGACCCAAATTCACACATCATCACTTTGCTTGTATTATTACTTCCTAACCAAGTAAATAATTCGTGAAGAAGTGTAAGAGACAAAACTAAAAGTTAATTGGAGAAAAATTAATTTACAGAGTTTTTGGTTGAATTCTTCATTAATTCTTTTCTTGTCTCCATATTGAAGTTTTTAAATTGAAGAACAGTGATGGACGCCAATCCATTAGTTAATAATAAGCCTTATCAGGCAGCCCTGAACGATCGATGTGATGAACTGATGAACATGTACAACAAAGGAAATGCAGGGGCTTTGTCGTCTCCTCTATGGTAGCCAAGGACACCGCATTTCACTTGGCAGCATTCAGCAAAAGTGACGAACCGCTTCACTACTTACTTAAGATTGCCAAAAAAGATACTATGACAAAGTATGAGTATCTAGGAAAGATTGACTACGGAAACAAAGCTCTTCATGAGGCTGCTGCCAATGGGAATATTAAGGCGGTAAAGCTCTTGGTCAATCAATATAAGCTGCTCTATAAGGAAGATGTAGATCCAAATCATACTGAGTTCCTTGAGGATTTGAATGAAGAGGGCGAAACCCCACTTTTTAAAGCTGCTGTATATGGGAGAACAAAAGTGGTAAAGTTTTTAACTCAAGAATCATTGGGACAACTGAGCAAAACTAAAAAAGATGTCGGAAAAGAGAAAGACAGAGAATGTACAAAGCTTAAAGACTTTCACTACTGAAACATATGCTTGACCAAGATGGAGCCCCAACCTGATGCCTCCAATCTGCCTGGTGCTATCCAAATAGAAATAATATTAGAGACCAAACCTGATGCCTCCAATTTGCCTAGTGCTTTCCAAGGAAAAATATTATTAGTGCCCAAACCTGATGCCTCCAATCTGCCTGATTCCACCTAAGAAGAAGCATTCAAGGGAGAACTTAACGCTTCCATTCTGCACGTTGCCATCAGAGGATGCCATTTTGGTCTCTATCTTTGCCATCTAGCTTCTTTACTTTTGCTTTGAATTTAAATATTGTACAGCTATTTGATGTGCTAATTTCTTTTTAAATTTTCGCTCAGAAACGGCTCTACATTTACTGAACTTGGATGAATCCTTAGCTGAATTGAAGGACAAAAAAGGCTACACCGGTCTTCACCTGCTAGCCACTATACCATCTGCTTTCAAAAGTGGATATGGATGGGCCACATGGATCAACAAAGTCTTATATTTCTGTAGGTATAGTTTCCATCTTTCTATAATTCTATTGAAACTAAAACTATTATTGCATGGAGTTAACGAGTGTCATCTCTATCTTAATAAATATTTCATCAATTGATCCATTTATAATTCTAACTTGAAAATATTTTATTATAAAAGGCATGTATTAGTTAAGAATATTATTTTGAGAGTCATATGATTATATATATCGTTTGATTTCTAAATTAAGATATGTGCCCTTGAAACATGCATGTTAAAAGAACCTTTTTTTTTTTTAATAGAACATACATCTTATTAATTCCTACACCTTACAGGCTTTCCGATCGGTGGTGATGAAAATTGTAATAGTTGTTTGACTACATGCCTCTGGATCGATGATGATGCAAATGATGAAAAACCTACTAGGTGTTTAACTACTGGCATTCCGATAGTTTATGATGTAGCTGATAAAAAAGCTACTAGTTCAAATAATATTTACAAAGATAATAGATACAAATTTTCTTTTGTAATCATAAGAATTTACTTTTGTTCGATATTAAGGGATATTCTATATGAATTTCCTCTACATCACCATTGTTTGTTGAGCACCTTTTTTCTCCTAAACATGAATAGGGTGGCTCATATTATTGAGAAAAATCTGTGCACCACTAGGGATGGGCGCCGGGCCGGGCGGGCGGGGACCCCATTCCCATTCCCCGTCCCCCGTTACCCACTCCCATGACTGTCCCTGACCTATGGGGATGGAATCACTCCCATCCCCCTCCCATCCTGGCCTGGCTCCGCGGGGATTATCCCCTGATGAGATTCTTGCCCCGGTAGATAAAAACATTCTGCATGTTCTCATGACAATGATATTAAATTATTTTAATTATTTTAATTGTGAAAAACTAGCACGTTAGTAGGTGCTATATTTGACTGCTTAATTTTAGTAGTTAATTCTTAAAAAGGCTAAATTTAAGGTTAAAAATATAAATCAACAATTTCTTGTAAATTTAAATTAAGATTTCAAAATACATAACTACACCATAACTAATTTAATTGTTACTAAGTTAGTGACACCTTTTCTATATAGTATAAATAAAGGAATTTGATTCCACATTCTGATGCTTTATGTTGCTGAGACATTGTAATGTTCCACTAAAATAGTCTCATCTACTAAAATTCATAAATAAATACTTGAAAGAAAATTTCGTTGAGAATTGATATGAATATGGTTGAATAACAACAATTTCTTGGCAAAAATTGAACACTGCTCATGAATTTCAAAGCATAAAATATAACATCCTTCAAGCTGCAACATAAACCTCATAATATACTCAACTAATCCATTGCAACAAAACCTCATAACATATTGTTTGTGTATTATAATATAATAATCGAAAAAATTTTGGGGCCATTATTATTATTTTGTGAAATTTACAAAGTAATTATACATATATTTATTATTAGACTCTCTCGTTTAAATTATTTTCTCTAAATTAATACAAACATTAGAAAGTATTATAAATAAATATCATAAATTTAGATACATTACTTAAAACCATGATTAAAGTCTAATTTTATATGCAATCTCCGCAAAGGGAAAAAAAAAAAAAAAAAAAAAACATAAAATCTCAAAAAAGTGGGGCGGGCGTGTGGGCTTCATGGGACGGGTTGATTGGCCGGGAGGCACTATCCCCTCCCTGGGCCTATCCCCGGTGTTAGGGATTTTTCTGAAGACCATCCCCTGCCTTATCCCCAAAATTCGGGGATCCCTGTCTAATTCGAGCTGGGTCAGTCCGGATCCCTGCGGGGTAGGGCAAACGCCCATCTTTATGCACACTGAGAAAAATTTGCTATTTGTACCAAGGAAAACTAAGTCAAAATAATAATTTTTATAGCTACACACTCTATAATTTATAACCTCTCATAGTAAAAATTAGTTTGTGAAACTAATTTGACTTGGGGGTTGAAATTAAATGTGACATGTACTTCTATTTCTCTCTCTCTCTCTCTCTCTCTCTCTCTCTCTCTCTCTTTTTTAAATAATTCTTATCTCCGAATTTATATTACAGGGAAAATAATGTTAACTCCATATAAATCATAGATCCAGATTAAATTAAGTTAAAAAAATCATAATTCAAGAATTTCATATAAGAGATAATGTTATCACAATTCTCTTCATGGACCCAAATTCCA
Source organism: Pistacia vera (assembly GCF_008641045.1). Taxonomy (NCBI): domain Eukaryota; kingdom Viridiplantae; phylum Streptophyta; class Magnoliopsida; order Sapindales; family Anacardiaceae; genus Pistacia; species Pistacia vera. The sequence goes on along the minus strand of NW_022195321.1, from coordinate 123,309 downwards.
CCATCATCACTTTGCTTGATTATTACTTCCTAACCAAGTAAATAATTCGTGAAGAAGTGTAAGAGACAAAACTAAAAGTTAATTGGAGAAAAATTAATTTACAGAGTTTTTGGTGAATTTTCATTAATTCTTTTCTTGTCTCCATATTGAAGTTTTTAAATTGAAGAACAGTGATGACCCAATCCTTAGTTAATAATACCTTATCAGGCAGCCCTGAATGATCGTGGGATGATTGAAGAACATGTACAATGAAGGAAATGCAGGGCTTTGTCGTCTCCTCATGGTAGCCAGGAACACCGCATTTCACTTGGCAGCATTCAGCAAAAGTGACGAACCGCTTCACTACTTACTTAAGATTGCCAAAAAAGTACTATGACAAGTTGAGTATCTAGAAAGAATGACTACGGAAAACAGCTCTTCATGAGGCTGCTGCCAATGGGAATATTAAGGCGGTAAAGCTCTTGGTCAATCACAATAAGCACTCTATAAGAAGATGCAGATCCATCATACTGAGTTCCTTGAGGATTTGAATGAAGGGCGAAACCCCACTTTTAAACTGCTGTATAGGAGAACAAAATGGTAAAGTTTTTAACTCAAGAATCATTGGGACAACTGAGCAAAACTAAAAAAGACGTCGGAAAAGAGAAAGACAGAGAATGTACAAAGCTTAAAGACTTTCACTACCGAAACATATGCTTGACCAATAGAGCCCCAACCTGATGCCTCCAATCTGCCTGGTGCTATCCAGGAGAAATAATATTAGAGACCCAACCTGATGCCTCCAATTTGCCTAGTGCTTTCCAAGGAAAACATTATTAGTGCCCAAACCTGATGCTCCAATCTGCCTGATTCCACCAAGAAGAAGCATTCAAGGGAGATTAACGCCTCCATCTGCACGTTGCCATCAGAGGAGCCATTTGGTCCTATCTTTGCCATCTACTTCTTTACTTTTGCTTTGAATTTAATATTGTACAGCTATTTGATGGCTAAGTTCTTTTCAAATTTTCGCTCAGAAACGGCTCTACATTTACTGAACTTGATGAATCCTTAGCTGAATTGAAGGACAAAAAAGGCTACCACCGTCTTCACCTGCTAGCCACTATACCATCCGCTTTCAAAAGTGGATATGGATGGCCACATGGTCAACAAAGTCTTATATTTATGTAGGTATAGTTTCCATCTTTCTATATTCTATTGAAACTAAAACTATTACTGCATGGAGTTAACGAGTGTCATCTCTATCTAATAAATATTTCACAATTGATCCATTATATATTCTAACTTGAAATATTTTTATATAAAAGGCATGATTAGTTAAGAATATTATTTTGAAGTCATATGATTATATATATCGTTTGATTTCTAATTAAGATATGTGCCCTTGAAACATGCATGTTAAAAGAACCTTTTTTTTTTTTAATAGAACATACATCTTATTATTCCTACACCTTACAGGCTTTCCGATCGGTGGTGATGAAAATGTAATAGTTGTTTGATACATGCCTCTGGATCGAGATGATGCAAATATAAAAACCTACTAGGTGTTTAACTACTGGCATTCCGATAGTTTATGATGTAGCTGATAAAAAGCTACTAGTTCAAATAATATTTACAGATAATAGATACAATTTTCTTTTGTAATCATAAATTCACTTTTGTTCGATATTAAGGGATATTCTATATGAATTTCCTCTACATCACCATTGTTTGTTGCACCTTTTTTCTCCTAAACTGAATAGGGTGGCTAATATTATTGGGAAAAATCTGTGCACCACTAGGGATGGGCGCGGCCAAGTCGGGGCCGGGACCCCATTCCCATTCCTCATCCCCGTTCCCCACTCCCATGACCGTCCCAGCCCACGGGATGGAATCACTCCCATCCCCATCCTGGCCTGGCTCCGCAGGATATATCCCCGAATGGAGATTCTGCCCCGTTTAGATAAAAACATTCCGCATATTCTCAGAACAATGATATTAAATTATTTAATTATTTTAATTGTGAAAAACTAGCATGTTAGTATGTATTTTGACTTGCTAATTTTAGTAGTAATTCATTAAAAAGGCTAAATTTAAGTAGAAATATAAACGATAATTTCTTGTAAAATTTAAATTAAGATTTAAAAAACAATACATAACTACCATCATAAACTAATTTAATTGTTACTAAGTTAGTGACATCTTTTCTATTTAGTATTAAATAGAGGAATTTAGATTCCACATTCTGATGTTTTATGTTGCTGAGACATTGTAATGTTCCACTGAAATAGTCTCATCTACTAAAATTCATAAAATAAATACTTGAAAGAAAATTTCGCTGAGAGATATGAATATGATGAATAACACAATTTCTTGGCAAAAATTGAAACATGCTCATGAATTTCAAAGCAATAAAATATAACATCCTTCAGAGCTATAACATTACCTCATAATATACTCAAATCATCCATTGCAACATAAACCTCATAATATATTGGTTTGGTAAATTATAATAATCTAATCAAAAAAAATTTTGAGCCATGTATTATTATTTGTGAAATTTACAAAGTAATTATACATATTTTAATTATTAGACTCCCTCGTTTAAATTATTTTCTATAAATTTAATACAAACATTAGAAGTATTATAAAAGTAAATATCATAAATTTAGATACATTACTTAAACCATGATTTAAAGTCTAATTTATATACAATCTCGCAAAGGGAACAAAAAAAAAAAAAAAAAAACATAAAATTCTCAAAAAAGTGGGGCGGGGCGCGCGGGGCTTCACGGGGATGGGTCGAGTTGGGCCGGGGATTGCACTATCCCCTCCCCCGGCCTATCCCCGGGTGCAGGGATTTTTCTAAAGACCATCCCCGGCCTTATCCCCAAAAAATTCGGGGATTCCCCATCCCATTCGAGTCAGGTTGGTCCGGATCCCCGTGGAGTCGGGGCAAACACCCATCTCTATGCACCACTGAGGAAAATCTGCGAAGAAAAGAGACAGCATAAGCTTGCTTTCAAACTACCTAAGCGCCTAATAAAAGTAGATACTTCGTGGGAAGAAAAGATTAGAGAAGCCCTTCCAATGTCTTCTACATCTACTGATTTTGATGAACAAGAATATATAAAAATTAAAAGACCAGCCGAAGTACCATTATTGCTAGGAACTAAGAGAGGAATTGTAGAGATTGTGAACAAGATACTGGAAGAATGGCCCCAGCTTGTTGATTATACAAATCATCTGAATAAGAACATATTGCATGTGGCCATTAAGAACCGTTAATCTGAGATCTTCGATAGTGTGAAAAATATGAAAATACCAATGACAAGATTAGTCCGATTGGTTGACAAAAATAGCTACACCATCTTACACCATGCTGCATATATGGAGTATGAGACTACCGAACTTCACCCTGCAGGACATGTATACGAACTCCAAGAAGAGATAAGGTGGTACAAAGTAACCCCCTCTTTCTCCTACTTTATATTTTTGCCCAATATTAATTAATTGTGTGAATTAGTCTACATTATAATGGAATACAACTAATTAATGAATTTATGTCCTATATGTTTATTTTTTTTAATTAATGGATTTTAAAATAAATATCTAATATGGTATGAATTCTTAATAATTGCAATTTAAAATTTAAAGAATTGACAACTCTAATTGCATGTACTCTAGTTTATGCATTATTGTGGCAATGACAGATTTAAGAACCAATATGTATCGTTTATATGTCTATATATGCAGCGTGTAGAGAAGATAGCGTCGCGGCCCCCTAACCCAACTACGCCATGTTGCGCGATAAAAGGAAAACAAGACTTGCCAAGAACTCTTCAAATCAAAGCACAACGAACTACTCAGACGAGCACAACAATGGATAAAAGACACTTCCCAGTCTTGTTCTACAGTGGCTGTTCCTGTTGCCACCGTCGTCTTCGCAGCTGCCTACACTGTACCTGGAGGTTCCAATGATAATGGGTATCCAGTTTCCCTTAACAATAGGTTCTTCTTTGTTTTCACAGTCATGGATGTTGCTTTAGCTTGCTTCTTGACCTCGGTTGTTATGTTCTTTTCCATCCTCACATCGCCTTTTAAGTATGAAGAATTCCACTACACGCTTCCTCGAAAACTCACAATAGGCTTCGCCTTACTCTTTGTTGCGTTGACTACAACAATGCTCGCATTCGCAGCAACATTATTGCTCATTGTTTGTTTGGAAAAGCCACGTTGCACGACCACTCTCATTTATACTGATACATTTCTTGCTGTAAGCATATTTGCACTTACACAATTCCCTATGTATGTTGCATTTGAGGTCACTTTGCTCAGGTTTTGCTCAACGATCCAGAAGAGTATTTCCAGTAAGGGAGAACGACATATACATACCCAAGATTTATCGTAACGACAAGTTGGTACCCAAAAGGTTTTGAAATGACAAATAGGTACTTTCCGTCATGTTCTGTTAGTGATTTCTGTTTATTACTGTTTATTAATAGTGAAAAGACTAAAATACCCTTAAAAGTTTGATTTTAGTTTTTTATAAATTTAAAAATTTCAAAAAACCCCCTAAGTTTACAAATTTCACTAAATACCCCAATATATAAAAGTTTTATAAAATAACAAAAACACCCCCCACCGGCAAGTGCCAGATTCCGGCCACCACCGCCGGAATCTGGCCGGAAAGTTGCGTTACGACACAGACCCGTCGGATCTGTGTCGTAACGCGTCGATCTGGCCTTTTCCGGCCAGATCCGTGGCTGATCTGGCCGGAAAAGGCCAGATCTACGGCTAGATCTGGCCGTCGACGCCGCAAAACTCCATCTGCGGCGTCGACGGCCAGATCTGGCAGTAGATCTGGCCTTTTTCGGCCAGATCAGCCACGGATCTGGCCGGAAAAGGCCAGATCTGGCTGCTGCTTCGACGGCCAGATCTGGCCTTTTCCGGCCAGATCCGTGGCGGATCTGGCCTGAAAAGGCCACATCGGCACTTTACGACACAGATCCGATGGGGATCTGTGTCGTAATGCAGTTTTCCGGCCAGATTCCGGCGATGGTGGCCGGAATCTGGCATTGGGGTGGTGGGGGTGTTTTTGTCATTTAACAAACTTTTTATATATGGGGGTGTTTAATTAAATTAGCAAACCTAGGGGGTTTTTTAGAAATTTTTAAATTTATAAAAAATAAAAATTGAAACTTTGAAGGGCATTTTAGTCTTTTCACTATTAATAAACAAAACTCACTAACAGAATATGACGGAAGGTACCTATTTGTCGTTTCAAAACCTTTTGGGTATCAACTTGTCATTACAGTAAACTTTGAGTATGTACAAGTCGTTCGCCCTTCCAGTAATTGCCAAAGAAGCTCTGCCTTCAGGTGAATGGTAATAAGAAGAAGGGTGATCAAAATGGTAAAGGAGGCTGATATGTCACCAATGCAAGAGACTTCTATTGGAATTTAATAAAAGGCTTGTGTATTTATTAATTTCTGACTAAATATTTATTATTTTGTTTAATTTCTGAATTACTTTTATTTTAAGTGAGCATATATAACACATGTCAAAAGACTAAAATAGATTTTTTAATTATTAAATTGCTTTCTGTAAACTTTGAGTTTTCTGCATTTGAGGTCACTTTGCTCAGGTTTTGAAAGATGATCCAAAAGAATATTTCTAGTAAATTGTCAAAGAAGCAGCGCCCTCAGGTCAATGGTGTGTTGGATAAGAAGAATGGTGATCAAAATAAGCCTTCGCCCCCAGTCTAAGGGATTTATATATTGTTGCTCCAAGGCTAAAGGATGATTGGTATATGTCACCGATGCAAAAGACTTCGGTTGAATATTTTTTATTCTTCGACTGAATATTTATTAATTGGTATGTGTTTAATAATATATAGGCGTCTAATAATTATAAAGAACATCTCTATTATCTAATTTTCAATTTATCAATTTTTAAAAGTCCTGTGGCAATAATAGTAGGTTATTAATACTGCAATTAGTTCTAAGATGAAATTCAAATCATGCATGAAACATAACAAATAAAAGAGTGAAATAAAAAAATAAATGAAAATATTCATTTAAATTATATAAATTTTCAATTTAAGTAACATGTCCTTCAATATGGTAACAAATTTGTGTTAGCAAGGAGCAAATTCAAAGAGATTATCATTTGGGCCACTAGCGGATGAGATTTTAAAAATATATATATAAATAATATTTTAAAATTTATTAATTTAAATTAATACTTTCTTGTGTATTATTCAAAATAATTAATTTTTACAAAACTAAACTCTCTCTTAGTAAATTATTTTGATTTTCTAACTCTTGAACCACTTTCTCTTAAAAAAATAATTGTCAAAATTAATGAAGAAAGAAAGAGTGAGAGTTACCATTGCTAAATTAATTTCATAATATATCATTTTTTGTCTTGCTATCACTTATCAAACATTTCTTCATCAATTTTTCTTTTTAATTTTAATAATGTTTTCAGTAAGACCAAAATATTAAATTTAGATATAAGCTCGATTTGTCTTGACAATTAACTTATTGTTGAAATATTAATGTGATATGATATGAGATGCGTGGTGACGTGGTTTTAGTAAATAAACTTTTTTTAATAAATCAATATCCTACTTTTATTTTTTCTTAAAAAAAAAAAAAAAAAAAAAGAGAAATTCTTAGCATTTTCTTCTTTTTCTCTTCCCTTCCTTCTCCTCTCTTTTTCTTATTTCTTTGGCCAGCCGCTGGGATTGTATTGTGGATTTTCGCGCATCAATTGGTAACAGGTTTATTCTAATGGAAACTCATGATTCAAGGGAAGAAAGAAAATTGATTGAAACTTTGTTTAATGGAAAGAATAAAATTTGATAGAATTTTTGTTTGAAGGAAAAAAAAATTGAGAGTTTGTTTGGTGGGTGAGTAAAAAAAATTTAGAGCTCTGTTTTGGGGACGTTGAACATCTTATGTTAATCCCGTCTCTCTTTGATAAGAATCATATTGATTCTTATAAAGTTCCTGTTTATTATGAAACTAAGTGGGAAGAGAGAAAAAGAAGGAAGAAAAGAAAAGAGAAGGGGAAGAGAGAATAAAAGAGAGAATGAGAAGGAAGAAAATAAAAGAGAAGGGGAAGAGAGAAAACGGCCCAGTGCAATTGAGAGAGGAAAGAAAAGGAAAGAGGAAAAGAGAGGAAGAAGAAAGAAGGAAAGAGGAGAAAAAAATTAGGAACAAATTTTTTATTAATCTTAATAAAAAAATTTAAAGTAAAATAGTAAAAGGTATTTTTATCTTTACAACGAATATATGTACATTATATTTAATGAAAATTATTGACAAAATATAACCTTGGATAATAAAATTGTATTTTGAATTTGGATGGAAAAAAAAGGTTTTATCTTTGAATAATCACTTAATGCTAACTTAATTAACAGTAGTCTAAAAAGTGAGTTGAATGGGCAAACTGCCTTGAAAACACACAACTCATTTTCTCAAGTTATTTAGCAACATCAAGCATGCCACAACACTTTAGAATCAACAAGACACAAACCATTAATAAATATTCAGTCGGAAATTAATAAATATTCAAGCCTTTTATTTAATTCCAATACAAGTCTCTTGCATTGGTGACACAGCAACCTCCTTTACCATTTCTTCTTCTTAAATATATATATAAATGTCTCATACTGGGGGTCTAGGCCTATGATCATCATTCTTCTTGGACAACACATCATTCAACGGAAGCTTCTTCTTAAACCATTCACGAGGAAGAACCTTCTTAAGCCACTTGTAAAACTTGAGCCAGGCTACGTTTAATGCAACATACATAGGGAATTGCATCAGTGCAAATATGCTGACCGGGAAAAATGCAGCGGTGTAAATGAGAGTGGTGGTCCAACGTGGCTTTTGGAAATGAACAATGAGCAATAATGTTGCCGCGAATGCAAGCATTGTTGTAGTCAACGCAATGAAGAGTGAGGAGAAGCCTATTGTCAGTTTTCGGGGAGCGTGACACGAAAATCCTCGTAATGAAAAGGTGATGTGAGGACGAACAAGAACATTACCATCGAGGTCAAGGAGTACGCTAAAGCAACCACGTCCATGACTGTGAAAATTAAGAAGAACCTATTGTTGAGGAAAACTGGATATCCTTTCTCATTGGAACCTCCAGATACGGTGTAGGCAGCTGCGAAGACTGACGGTGGCAACAAGAACAGACACTGCAGAGCAAGACTGAGAAGTCTCTTTTATCCATTTCTGTGCATCCTTCAGTAGTCCACTGTGCTTGATAATGAAGAGTTCTTTGCAATTCTTATTAAACTCTGACTCAGGAAACATGCGGTAGTGGGAGGGCGTCATCTTCTCTACACGCTGCATATATAAACACATAGCAATATATATTGGTTCTTAAATCTGCCACTGCCACAGTAATCAATGCATGAACTAGAGTAATACAATGGGAGAGTTATCAATTATATTCTCTAAAATTTCATATTTAATTTGTTGTTTTATAATTTTAGTGTTGATTATCGGATTTGAATAATGAATAAAATTTAAAATAGAAAAGATATATACATATGTATACCCTGAGGACACAGATTATTTTTTAATCCATACATGATTAAAATCTTAAAGTAGGAAAAAGATGGGCTTCCGTTGTACCACTTTAGCTCTTCTTGCAGTTGGTAGACATGTCCTATAGGGTGAGTTTCTTTATTTTCATCCTTCATGTTTGCAGCGTGGTGTAAAATGGTGTAGCCATTTTTGTCTATCCCTTGGACTAACCTTGTCATTGGTATCTTCATCGTTTTCACGAGATCATAAATCTCCTTCTGACGGTGCTAAATGGCCACATGCAAGCTTTTGATGATTCTTAAACTCAACTAATTGCGGACACAATTTAAGCATCTCTTCGCCAATCTTTATTAATCCTCTTTCAATTGCAAAAAATAAAGAGCTTGGCTGAGAATTTTCTTCAATTGGCTCATCAGCATCAGGTGATGACATTTTTTGTTTGACTTTTTCAAGCCACGAATCTTCTGCTATTAGGCTCCCTGCAAGTCTAGAAGCAAGTTTATGCTTTTTCTTTGTTTCGCAGATTTCTCTCGCTGGAGAACAGATTTTTCCCAGTTTCCACCACTCTATTCGTGTTTACGCATTTACATGATTCATACAAGTAAATTAAAACGGAACAAAAGTCAAATTCTTATTTAAAAATAATTAAGCGGAACAAAAGGTAAATTCTTATTGTTATATTTAAAGATATTTAAACAACAAAATTCTTTGTCATCTACACTATCACCAAAACGAAAGCCTGTAGGGTTTGGGTATTAAAAAGTACATTTCATTAACAAAGGTTTCTATTTAACATATATGTTTGAAGGCACATATACTAAGAAATTAAATCAGAACAAAAATAAAGTTTCATATATTACCATTGAAGAGATTACAACAACTCTCCATTTCATCATCCATACTATCATTGATTGAAAGGCCTGTAAATTTAAGAATTAATAAGAAATATGTAAATATCATTAACAAAATGTTCTTTTAAAATTCAGATATTAAGAGCACACATCCTAAGAAATTAAAACATATATACATATAACCATTAGGTCCATCACTATTAATATAACACTCTTATTTCTTAATAAATATGTATTATTAACGCAATATTAAAGTAACATTTTTAATAAAATAGTTTCAATTTAGAATTATATGGATAAATTGGTCACAAAATTAAAGTTTTAATGATATATCATTTTTTTTTTAATTTTCATCATTAATTTTTTTCCAAATTAAATTCATATTAGCAAAAAAATTGTTAATAGATATATATAAAGATAGAATTGTTGCACGCTTAACTGCATATATAAATTATTAGTTTTCGATGAATTTAAGTACTTTTACAATTTTTATTGTTTGTTTTTCATAATCTCTTCTTTTAAGATAAATACACTAAATAGAATAAGTTAGATTTCATAACTTACATACAAATATTGAAAATTATAGACTTATATTCAAATTTCGAAAATTATTAAGAAACACACTGATTAAATACCTAAAATACCCTTATTCAATAATATGTATAAACTTATATGAGAATGTTAAATGTCACCTAGAATTTGTTTATTTGAAACTTTTTAATCTAGTTAACCAACAAAGTTATCGAATATCAAATTTTGGTGGTCAAATTTTTTTTTTTTTAGTGAGTTTCAATAATAATAAAATAATGGTGTTAAAATGATCATCTTTAAACAAATATATATATATATATATATATATATATACTGATACAACTTTTAGTCAGGACCTAACTACGAAAGTTTCAATACTAGACTTTCTCAATTAGATCCTGAATAAACACCACTTTTATTACTGTTTTTAATTACATGAATCAATAAATCATATAAAGATGATCATTTTAATATAAATTTGGCAATACTACACTCACAAACACTTCTCACTAACTTTCTCTAACTAACGCGATGCAATAGCTTGCAATGAGCCTCACCTACTTACCAATGAGTCAAGTTTGACCAATTGTGAGTTGATATGTCGCGTTTGTGAGAGAAAGTTAGTGAAAACGTTTGTCAACCCATCTTTATTCATATAAATTCTTAGCTATTGAATCATTTTGATCCAATGACTTGATGAGAAGTTTAGTTAAGTATTTTTAATGAAGAATTTTTAAGTTAATAGATTAAAATGAATTAATAATCATGAATTTATGTCACAAAGCTGTCTCAAAAAACTTATGTTTCAGACTTCCAGTGACCCTAACTTAAAACATTTAAATTTATAAAAGGTGTTAAAAAACAAACAAACAAACATACAAAGAAATAAACACACGGTCAGTGTATTTGTTATTAATATATGTTACAGTATAGAAAGTTGGAGAGTACATACAAAACTAGAAGACTCTGCTGATCCATGTGCCCATTTGGTATCCACTTTTGAAAGCAACTAGTAGGTTAAGACTGATCCAACCCTTTTTGTCCTCCAATGTTGCTAAGCATTTGTCCAGTTTCAGTAATAGTAGAGTTGTTTCTGAGCAAAAATTTGAAAAGAACTTAGCACATCAGATAGCAGTTGAATATTCCAATTCAAAGCAAAAGTGAACAAGCTATATGGGCTAAGAGAGAGACTAAAATTCTCTCCTAGGATGGCAGCGTGCAGAATGGATGCTCCATGCACTTCTCTGGTTTCTTCTAGGGGTGTAGGCGGTTTGGAAGGTTCAGATGCAATGTACAAAATAATGGAGGCTCCTTGCAGTTATATGGTTTTTTTTTCTTCTAGGAGTGTACGTGGTTTGGAAGGTTCAGGTTTAGCCTTTTCCTTGATACAGGTTCTTTTTTGGCGGTGAATATCTTTCAGCTTTGTGTATTTTACTATTTTACTTTCTCCTGTTTTTGTAATTGTAGTGTCTACTACATTGATCAATTGATCTAATAATGGCTCTGAAGCTAAAACTGAAGAGAAAGTTTAGGGATTCAGTTAAGATTTTTATTTGAATAAGTCCTAGTCTTTAGGATATTTGTTACATTTCCTTTGTTGCACTCATCACGTTAAGTAGTTGAACGTGAGCAGGTTTTTCTCATTTTCTGTTAAGTTTGTAAAGGCTATTTAAGCCTAACTTTGTCCAATAAAAGCTAAGTCACTTCCAGAATTGTTTAGTACCTTTTACTTTGTGTTTCTATTCTCAACATTCTGGTATCAAAGCCTCCATTGGACCTGACAAAAATAGAGCAGCAGTCTTTGATGTCTCTGCAGCAGCAAGATGACAACTAAAGGGAGCTTTGTGCAGCCATCCATTCCCCGCTTTAATGGTCACTATGATCATTGGAGCATATTGATGGAGAATTTCCTACGATCCAAGGAATTATGGGGACTGGTAGAGACTGGCTATGAGAAGCCAACAAATGAATCAATGCAGACAGAGGCACAACGAAAGAAGCTAGAAGAATTGAAGCTGAAAGATATGAAAGTAAAAAACTTCCTATTCCAGGCCATTGATCAGACGATATTGGAGACCATCCTTGTGAAGGATACTTCCAAACAAATTTGGGAGTCTATGAAGAAGAAATTTGAAGGGAGTGCTAGAGTCAAGAGGTCACACTTACAAGCTCTCCGCAGAGAGTTTGAAACTCTAGAGATGAAAACTGGAGAAGGAGTCTCTGAGTATTTTTCAAGAGTGTTGACAGTAGCCAACAAGATGAGAATATATGGGGAGCAGATGCAAGATGCTACAGTAGTGCAAAAAATTCTGAGATCGCTGAGTGAGAAGTTTAATTATGTTGTTTGCTTGATTGAGGAGTCCAAAGACATTGATCAACTTTCCATTGATGTGCTGCAAAGTTCACTGATAGTACATGAGCAAAAATTTCAGCGACATACAAGAGAAGAGCAAGCACTCAAGATCAGCCATGAAGATAGATTTGGTGCAAGAGGACGCGGTCGAGGTGCATACCGAGGTAGAGGAAGACGCCAGTCCTACAACAAAGCAATGGTGGAATGCTTTAAGTGTCACAAGCTTGGACACTATCAATCTGAATGTACAAGCTGGGATAAAGAAGCCAACTATGCTGAACTAGGAGCAGAAGAAGAGATGTTGCTCATGTCATATATGGAGATGAATGGTGCTCAAAGGGAAGATATCTGGTATCTGGATTCTGGATGTAGCAATCACATGTGTGGTGACAAGAGTTTGTTCACCGATTTGAATAAGGACTTCAGGCAGACGGTGTCTCTAGGAAATAACACAAAGATGAATGTGTTAGGCAAAGGCAATGTGAGATTGAAAGTAAGTGGCTTAATTCATGTTGTTAGTGAAGTATATTTTGTGTTTGAAGTAAAACGCAAACTGTTGAGCATTGGGCAACTACAAGAAAAAGGATTGGCAATTCTCATTCAACATGGAACGCTCAAGATTTATCATCCAGAGAAAGGGCTCATAATATAGACCGAGATGTCAACGAATCGAATGTTTGTGTTGCTAGCAAAATCACAACCACAAAAACCAACTTGCTTATACACTTCCACACAAGATATGGCACACTTATGGCATTGTCGTTAGGGACATTTGAGCTACAAGGGATTGAGAACTCTCTAATTTAAGAAGATGGTGCATGGGTTACCTCAGTTCAATTCTCTAACAAAAGTGTGTGCAAACTATATGATTGGAAAACAACATAGAGATCCAATTCCAAAAATAAGCAATTGGAGGGCCACAGAAAAACTTCAGCTTGTTCATGCAGATCTTTGCGGCACCATATCTTCCACTTCTAATAGTAAGAAGAGGTACATTATACGCTTTATTGATGATCTTACTAGAAAAGGATGGGTTTATTTTTTGGTAGAAAAATCTGAAGCATTAAGCATGTTCAAAAAATTTAAGAGCTGTGTTGAGAAAGAAGTAGGAGGATATATTAAATGTTTGAGAACAGATCGAGGAGGAGAGTTCACATCACTTGAGTTTAATGAGTTTTGTACAGAACATGGTATCAAGAGGCAATTGACTGCAACGTATACTCTACAACAGAACAGAATAGTGGAACGAAAGAATCGAACTGTGATGAACATGGTTCGATGTATGCTCGCTGAAAGAAAGATGCCAAAGACTTTCTGGTTGGAGGCAGTGAATTGGACAATACATGTTTTGAATAGGAGTCCTACATTGGCCGTGAAGAATCAAACGCCCGAAGAAGCCTGGAGCGGGAACAGACCCTCAGTTGAGCACTTTAGAGTTTTTGGATGTGTGGCGTATTTGCATGTTCCTGATGTGAGAAGGAAAAAGCTAGATGCAAAGAGCCTTGCTTCTGTGTTATTGGGAATTAGTGAAAAGTCTAAGGCATATAGGCTCTATGACCTTGTTGAAAGAAAGGTTGTAGTTAGCAGGGATGTAGTATTTGAGGAAGATAAATCTTGGAGCTGGGATAAGAGTTATGAAGAGCACATAATGATTGATTTGGAATAGGATGATAATACAACAGCAAACGCAGAGAGTGAGGAAGTAGTGAATGAGGAAGAAGAAGAAATTATTGAACTAGTTAGTAGTCCTCAAAATGATGAATATGATGGAAGAAACAGAGGGCCTCCCAGGTGGATTAGCGATTATGTAACTAGGGAAGGACGTTCGGAGGAAGACGAGGCAAATGTTAATTCAGCTATATTTGCTTCAACAGATCTAGTGTGTTTTGAAGAAACAGTAAATCATGACAAATGGAGGACAACTATGGACACAGAGATACAGGCTATAGAGAGAAACAACACATGGGAACTTACTGATCTTCCCAAGGATGCAAAGAAGATTAGAGTGAAGTGGGTTTATAAAACTAAACTCAAAGAAAACGGTGAAGTGGATAAATTGAAGGCTCGTTTGGTGGCAAAAGGGTATGTGCAACGACAAGGGATAGACTACATTGAAGTATTTGCACTAGTTGCAAGAATGGACACAATAAGAATGGTTGTGGCTCTAGCGGCACAAAAAGGGTGGACTCTCTATCAACTTGATGTCAAATCTGCCTTCTTGCATGGAGAACTCAACGAAGAAGTGTTTGTGGAGCAACCAAAGGGTTATGAACTGAAGAACAGCCCCTAGAAAGTCTACAAGTTGAAGAAAGCCTTATATGGGCTGAAACAAGCTCCACGAGCTTGGTTCAGCCGTATTGAAGCACATTTCTTAAGTGAAGGGTTCAAGAAGTGTCATACTGAGCATACGTTATTCATTAAAACGACTAAGGGAGGTAAGATTCTCATTGTTAGTTTATATGTTGATGACTTAATATTTACTGGCAATGATGAATTGATGTTTAGCGAATTTAAAAGCTCCATGTTAAGGGAATTTGATATGACTGATTTGGGAAAGATGAGATTTTTTCTAGGCATAGAAGTTTTATAGAGGTCTGATGGGATTTATATTTGTCAAAAGAAATATGCTTTAGAAGTCTTGAAGAGGTTTAAGATGGAAAATAGCAACTCGGTTCATAATCCTATTGTTCCAGGTTGTAAGCTTTTCAAAGATGAAAATGGAGTTCATATTGATAAGAGTTTGTTCAAGCAGATGGTAGGATGTCTTATGTAGCTAACATCTACGAGGCCAGATTTTATGTTTGCAGTGAGCTTGATTAGCAGGTACATGGCCAAACCAACTAAATTGCATTTGATGGTAGCCAAAAGGATACTACGGTACTTGCAAGGAACCATTGGACTTGGAGTTTTCTACAAGAAGGGAGGGCGTGAAGGTCTAGTTGGTTATACAGATAGTGACTATGCAGGAGATGTAGAAGATAGAAAGAATACATCAGGCTATGTTTTCATGTTAGGATTTGGAGCTGTTGCCTGGTCTTCAAGAAAGCAACCTATAGGCACACTTTCAACCACAAAAGCAGAGTTTGCGGCTGCAGCTGCTTGTGCTAGTCAAGCTGTTTGGATGAAGAGAATAATTGAGAAGCTGAGTCTAGAAGAAAGCAAGTGTACAACAATCTTTTGTGATAACAATTCCACGATTAAGTTGTCAAAAAAATCCTGTCTTACATGGCCGAAGCAAGCACATTGATGTGCGATTCCATTTTCTTCGTGATCTTACACGAGAAGGAGCAGTTGAATTAGTTTACTGTGGAACACAAGAACAGCTGGTAGATGTCATGACAAAGCCCCTCACAATGGATGCATTTCAGAAGTTTCGAAGTCAGCTGGGAGTTTGTCAAGGTCCCGATTTAAACCAGTTGTAGACTTGTAGTTGGTAACTAGTTTAAGGGAGGGAATGAAGAGAGAGTTTAGGGATTCAGTTAAGATTTTTATTTGAATAAGTCCTAGTCTTTAGGATATTTGTTGCATTTCCTTTGTTGCACTCATCACGTTAAGTAGTTGAACGTGAGCAGGTTTTTCTCATTTTCTGTTAAGTTTGTAAAGGCTATTTAAGCCTAACTTTGTCCAATAAAAGCTAAGTCACTTCCAGAATTGTTTAGTACCTTTTACTTTGTGTTTCTATTCTCAACAAATACTTCACCACTTTTGTTGTCCCATATGCAGCAGCTTTAAACAGCGGGATTTCGCCTTTGTCATTAATATCATGAGAGAGGTCTTTATCATATTCCACCAAGAGCTTTACAGCCTCAAGGTTCCCATTGGTAGCAGCCACATGAAGAGGTGTGTCTCTGTACTCGTTCTTGTTCCAAACTGTAGACATTGTCATAGGGTCATTTTCGGCAATATGAAGTAAAAGGTCAAGCCACTTTTTGCTATTGCTGCAAACTGCCAAGTGAAATGCAGTGTCCCTAGCGGCCGTTAGAGGAAGTGGCAAAGTAGAAGACTTTTGTTTGAAGAATGTCCAATCCTCCTCTAGGGCTGCCTGATAAGTCCTAAATGTTGATTCATTGCCCGTCGTCATTCTTCAATTCAAAACTTCCCTACGGCGGCAAGAAAAGAATTATTAATTTAATGGAGAATCCAACAAAATATTTGCAAAATATTTGTCGTATTAATTTTACCTAATCAGTCAATTGTATAGCTTTATGTTTCAGGTGAGAGTGATCCAGCTGGTTTACACACATATGACATATTACGGAAGATAGCTAATTAGTAACATATTGCAGCACCATCGGCCGTCAGGGAATATCACATGGTGAAGAGATAACGTATGAATTTTGCCCACCTAGAGGAAGATTAATGTTGTCCTCTAAGTTTAAAGTTTATTGTTCAAAATTTAATATTTTAGTTAATTACAAATATTTTGTCTCTAATACAATATTACATATGTATATCAAAGAATGCTTAAATTAACCTAACATAAAAGTACTTGATTATATATGGAAATTAACATTAATTTAATTTTAAAGTACAATTACGGCCAATGAAGTGTGTGTTATACCATTACTTATTACTATAAGTATTAACAAGTTGAAAGAAAACTTTAACAAAATTAAATAAAATATAATAAAGTTAAATGGTGTGAGTTTTACTAACCCCACTCACATGCTGTAATATTTGAAATTGAAAAAAATAACTAAACCAATAGTTTAGAGATGCAAAAGAAACCCGACCTTAACCCCGGGCTCGGGTTCGAGATTTTTAAGAAGGGAAAAATACTTTTTTCCACCCAAGGTTTGGTGAAACGACATTTTCCCACCCACCGTTATGTTCCGTTAGGCAAATCCGTTCTGAAAAAGGGTAAGATGGCCTATTTACATGAATCCCCAAAAATCAAAATTTAAAAATTGAAACTTCCCCTGAACGGTTGCCACGTGTCCCATTAAAGTACTTAGGAAAAAAGAAGGGAGAAGCCTTTTCAACTCGTTCTCCATAGTCTGTAACCCTCCCTGTTCTCAATAACTGAAGCACTGGCGACTTAGGGTTGCCGACTGCCGACTTAGGGTTGACGACTAACGAAAAGTCATTTTCCTTATCTCCTTGTTCTCAGCGACTAGCGACTTAGGGTTGGCGAGTGGCGGCTTACGGTTGGTGACTGGTAAGAGAAGAGATCGTGTGGAGAAAAATCTAGGGTTTCTTCGAAATTGTAGAACTACAGTGAGGATTATCACTACCTGCGGATTTAGGTATATTCCTAGATATATCTTTGCCCTCATTTTGCTTTTAAAAGATAAGTCTAAAAAATTTGTGTCAAAAATTTAACACTGTAGGTTGAACATGTGATATAAGAACAAAATGTTTTAGCTGCAACTAAATTCATTGAGCTATTTTCTGAGTTACTAGCGGCCAGACTTACCATCATTGCAAATGGAAAGCTAGTGTGATATTTGCCTTCCCAAGGTCCTCAGAAATTCTAGAATTAGTGACAATGAGGAATATTTTTGAGAAAAAAAATATGAGAAAGATTTTGTATCTGGAGCCTAATTCTGGAGTAAATCCCATGGTAATTAAAGATTTACAATTTGTAGATATCTCATTTTTTTAGATATACATTCATACTATTATAGAGCTTCTCATCAAACATGTTATCGAGATAGAGATGGTACATGCGGGAACATTTTGCATATTATGCTATGTTTGGCGTGTCATTGTATCTTTTCATATGACTTAATAGTGCTTGGTTTTGCTTACAGTTAACCGAGAAACTATGTCAGAACCCTGGAGAAGTGAAGTTAAAAGTGATGAAACAAATAGGAAAAGAATGTCAGATTGACTCTTACTCTTGAAACCTTGGTTTGGAAAATTATGTCTCCTTATTTTTTTATTTTTTTTTTTCCCCCCTAAAGCACCTATAAATATTTTGGCCTTAATATTTGATTTTCGATTGCAGATACACTATGATAGGATAGATGAGTGCAAAGAGTGATGTTTATAGCTTTGGTCTTATCCTGCTGGAACTCTTAACTGGGCGGAAGTTTGTTGATCATTCTCTGTCGTGTGAGCAGCAGAGCCTTGTGAATGGGTATGAATTTCATCTTTGTTCTTTTCTACCACTAACTTGTTTTGGAACGTACATATTTCTTCTATTTTGTTATTCTCTATGCTGATAGATAGCAAATTCACATATGTGTAAGCTTCATTCAAGCTGATTTTTATGCAATTCTGGATTGTTTTAGGCAACTCCAAAACCCAGTGAAGATAAGGTGAAGCAATTCTTTGACGCAGAGTTAAATGGAGAATAGCCTCCTAAGGCAATTGCAAAGGTACTGAAGATGGTAACTTTGACTGAAAATAATACATCAAATTCTAGTTTTCTTGGTGGAAGAGCAAAGGATTGTGAAGAAGGTTTTGAAGATCTAGAAAGCAAAGGAAAGTCAGGCTTCAAGGGTGCTAGAAAGCGGGAGGGTGAAAGCTAAATTTTTTGGATTTTAAGAAATGAATGAGAAACTGGAAAAGCTTCTTTCTTTGTATTGAATTCCCTATTTTTATTGGGTTTGAATTGACAAAATTATTTATACATATGCATTGTAATTTTACAATTTGGATTCTTATTTAAGAATATAGTAATGTTGATACTTAGTGTTATTTGGATTTAAATTGACAATTTAAATATAAATGTGATGCAACAACTACAAGGATAAATTGGTAATTTTAAAGGTTTCAAAATTTTAAAAATCTAATTGTAATTTCATTTATTTGAAACATCATTTTTAATAAAATAATGGAGGGATAAATTGGTTATTTATATTTTCATATACAGTTAAGGGCATATTAATAATTTTGTATTTAAGAGTGGTTATATTGGTAATTGACTTTGTTAACATGACATATAATTAAAAAAATTATTAAATCAAACAATAAAGGGTATTTTCGTCTTTGCAATCAATAGTAACAGATTTTGTTAACGGAACATAACGGTGAGTGGAAAAGTGTCATTTTGAAACTTCATGGGTGGGAAAATGTTGTTCTCCCTTCTAAGAATTTGATTTTGACTTGAAATCTCCGGTTTCCCAAAAAACAAGCATACCGATATACAACCATTTTACTACACTAGTTGACTAGGCTCAGTCCACTTCAAATACCCACCCAACGTTACCAAAAGACAACATTGAGAGCAATTTCTGTTATTAGACAATATCTTGAAAAGTAACGTAGAAAACAATATTTTTTATATCATAAAAAATCAGTAATCTTTCAACAATTTTTAAATATATATACCTGAAAGTGCGAGCTTTTTGAAATCACTTGAGTCCAACTATGACCGAAATTCTTCACGCGTTAGAGAGTGGGGAGAGAAGAGATCAAGAGACACACCACAAATAGCCTACCGGTAGATATATGTTTGAGGAGAAAAACTTCAACTACACAATGGAAATTATCTTAATGGATTGATTTTGGAGATATTTTGGTAGTTTGAGAATATTTATGAGGCCTTGACGCAATTAAAAGAGGAACATGGAAACACTGCTCTGCACGAAGTGGCCACCACTGACAGTGTTGATGCTGCGGAATTCTTGGTTAAAATGCTCCGGGAGTCCATCGATGGAACGGAAGAGATCATTGAAGATCATGAAATTGACCCCTCACGCAAGCTAGAACAGTTTCTCAAGGTATGTTTTTATCTATTGTAGATACACTTTTTAATATAACTTTCATTCACATTCACAATGGGTATCTATACCCATTAATAAAATAGAAGCATTCTTTAAGATATATATATATATCTTCAAAAAACTAGCTAGTATTATACTTAAAAATGAATGGAGAACAGTTGTAATTCTTTCATGTATGCTGTAATCACAGGCATCGCCATTTGGTTACTAAAAAGGCACAAACAACTTGGAGAAAGGAGGGACATGAATGGCCTGACAGGTTTTCACATGCTAGCTTTTATGCCATTAGCTTTCAGAAGTACAAGCCACATAAGCATACCAAAGAAACTCATCTATTATTGTAAGTCTTCATACTATAGTTTGTGGTATTATATTTTTTTTACTGCCAGGCATTACTTCCCTCATTTTTTATCCCAAAACCCAGATTAATTCTTTAGAATTCCGTTTCATTTTAATTTCAGGCCTTCCGAAGCCTGATCATGATTATGACGACGACGAAGCGCTAGCTCAGCTTCCATCAACTCAGAGAGAAGATGTGGAAACTGGGATGAGAAGCAGTATCTTTCAGCAACCAAAGAAACGTGGAGGTAATTGATGAGTCAAGTTCTTTCATAAGTGAAGGATATTTGTAGAAATTTCTCCGATGTACTCACTATTTGTAGTTGCCTGATTAAGGTTTGATAAAATTCCCTACAATAGACTTACCCAAAAAAAAAAAAAAAAAAAAAAAAAATTCCCTACAATATGATTTCACTTTCATATTTTGTTGTAACTTAATTTATTGCCATCAATTACGACAATAATTGCATATTTTTATTTATTTTCATGCACAGTATGGGCAGCCATCGATGCAATTTGGAAGGAAAAGAATAAGCATGAATCGGCTCTCAGGCTGGCTAAGTTTCTAGGTATTATGCAGGACTTTTTCAAGGAATTTCAGAAGGTTCTTCCTGGGAAGAAGAAGAAGAAATATTGATACTCTTTCTGTAGCTTTATGTATCTGAATTTCCTTTTTATATTAATGGTGTGTGTAATCTATAAGTATGCTATCGCTACACTGATGCATGTGTTGAGTCATTTTGCGAGAGAAATAAGGTATTTTTTTAACAGATATGAGTTGAGACTATAACGCAATTTGCGTAACGATAAATCTGTTTTCAAGAATAAGACATTTTTCTTCTATACACGTAATAGATGCAGTAATCGGTATTGTTAAATTTCAATCTCAACTCTATATAGAAGAGTTAAAAAGGAGATTATATAGACTCTGGCAATGAATATTCCTTATTAAAGGAAGAACTGAAAAAGGATATTAAACAATTAGTAGAGGTTAAATTGTAATCATAAACACTTATATGAAGATGATGTAATTTATCCTTTTAGTGATAAATGCTTAGCTTCTCAACCCAATTTATCTTACACTTGATCATATAATATTTTTTTGGCCGTTTTGAAATCGACCAAAGTGTCAATCAAGAGATTCTTCTTTCTAGGTACTGTCTCTCTGCCATTCTGTTTCCCCTCTGCAGAAACACACAACTCTTTCATCACATGCTTTAGTAACAATATGAACAGGGTCGCCGACAATAAAAAAAATATCGGAAGAAAAGAGGAAGCATAAATTGGCCATTGAACTCGCCAAGACTCTAATAGCCAAAGATACTTCGTCGGATAATAGTAGTATAGATGACGTTACCTCATCTTTCATAGTCGGTGAAACGCATGAATTAAGTAACTCCAAACAGGAAGTGGGAGTATGACAAGTAGAATCTGGAGCTGAACAGAAAAAAGTTTCAAGAAGGAAAAGGAAGGTTCGACCTCATCAGACTCCAGAGCTACTGGCTCTGGCTCTGACTCTGCCCTTCATGAAGAAAAAAAGGCAGATAAAGAAGGAAGAGAAGAATCTTAGCCAGAAGTATGAGAAACTCCATTGCTTGATGTAGGAACATTATTTAGATTCTTGAAGAATCAACCCATCGAAGTGCTTTCTCCTCTCAATTTGCAACTCCCATTATCAAATTCTCTGAAATTTCTCAATGAGATGACCACCACCATGATAGATTACCATTGTCATCACTTACACAAACGGTGGCACAGACAAAAATTCAATTCCCAAAATTGATCGCTCTGTACTTAACAAATCGAAGTCGCAAACAAACCTTCTCACGGTTCGGTCTGGCCCATCGCAATTCCTTCCAAATTCTTCCACAATTTCCTTTCGTAACTCTATCGGAAACCTTATTTCACTCCGGAAGTCTCTCCTCAAAGTTTAACTTCACGTATTCTGATGATTATCTCTGAATGACTCTGAAATCATCCATGAAGATATGGAAGCTCTGCCGTTAATTGTTTCTTGTTAATATTTAATTATTAGTTGTTTCAATTTTCTCTGACTGATTGTTCTCTACTTCTCTTTGCCGCTTAGACTTCGCTCCCATGTTGATGCAGTTGTCGTTAGCGGTATTATTAAGAGGAAATGAAGTGTTGACTGGGAATTAGAGAAAGGGAGTTTGAATTAGGTAAGTAACGTAATTGTGTTTTGAAATGGAAAAAGTATAGTATTGTATCGTATTAATAATAATCAATATTTGTTATAATAAATATAGTAAAACTTCTTCATAATAATACTTTATATAGGAATAACTTTTACGAAGTTATAAAAAATTTGAATCCAATTTGGGCTAACTAGAAATAAAAATAAACTATTTATTATAATAAATTATAATTTTTTAGGTCTCATCTTAAGAAATTTCTCTTCAAATAGTAATAATTATCTATATATTGCAAAAAATATATGTTATATTTTATTAAAGGTTTAAAATAAAATAAAATATTTATCTAAAGTTGTTTGAGATAATGATTTATGATTTAAAATTATAACCATATTTTTTAACTTATGGATACGTAATAACTTGTAAGCATGAACACTTTCTTATGGAAGCTAAAAATATTTCTAAGTTCTCAAACATAACTAAGTTAAAATAATAATTTTTGTAACTATATTTCTATTAAGTTATAACCTTTTCACGTTCGTGCTTTTTCTTTTTGCAGGTTCATCCGATTGTTAGTGACTCGCTTCACACAAGATCAATCCTTTCTGAACCAACCGTTTTTACCGTCTACAGTCCTATCATTATAACTATAGAGAGATTTTACTATATGGAAAATCCTACATCCATAACCTCTTCTCACAAGCTTCTTCTCACAACTTCAACATAGCAGCCCGTAATAGATGCTATCTAGGTTTTCAACTAATAAATTGCCATTGACCAACCAATAACAACGTCGTCGTTACAATGCATGTGTCGTAAGTGATTTATTATTAAACGTTAATGGAAGTGTTTGAATCAGGAAGAGCATGCACGAAAGAAGAGGAAAGGTGTTTTGTTTAGAAGAGTTTATGCTTTTTAATGATGTTGGGTGTGCCAGCTAACTCGATGTTATGTTGAAAATTGATATGGTTGTTAAAATATTAATGTCATATGAGAAGTGGGATAATGGAGGAAATAATAATAAACAATATTAAGTATAAAAAAATTTATATACAAACTATTTTTAAGTTATTCAATCATTTTGTATATTTAATATTATATATGTATATGGCACTAGAATTTTTTTGTAGAAAATTTAATAATTTATCTTAAATCATATCTGTTGGGTCTTAAATCAACAAGACACACACCATTAATAAGTATTCAGTAGGAAATTAATAAATATACAAGCCTTTTATTAAATTCCAACACAAGTCTCTTGCATCCGTGACATATCAGCCTCCTTTACCATTTCAAGCAACTTACATAAATTAAATCCCTCATACTAGATCATCATTCATCGGAAGCTTCTTCTTATAACATTGAGACTTGGTCCCCAGCCGCTTCTTAAATCGTTTACGAGGAAGAACCTTCTTAATCGACTTGTAAAACTTGAGAAAAGTTAGGTTAAATGCAACATACATAGGGAATTGCGTGAATGCAAATATGCTTACCGGGAAAAATGCAACAGTGTAAATGAGAGTGGTGGTCCAATGTGGCTTTTGGAAATGAACAATGAGCAATTATGCTACTGTGAATGAAAGCATTGTTGTAGTCAATGCAATGAAGAGTAAGGAGAAGCCTATTGTCAGTTTTCGAGGGAGCCTGTGAAGGAATTCTTCATAACTAAAAGGCGAAGTGAGGACGGATAAGAACATTACCACCGAGGTCAAGGAGCAGGCTAAAGCAACAACGTCCATGACTGTGAAAACCAAG
This sequence comes from Pistacia vera, assembly GCF_008641045.1. Lineage (NCBI taxonomy): Eukaryota > Viridiplantae > Streptophyta > Magnoliopsida > Sapindales > Anacardiaceae > Pistacia > Pistacia vera. The sequence goes on along the minus strand of NW_022195321.1, from coordinate 99,108 downwards.
AAGAAATTGTTGTTGAGGAAAATTGGATAACCCTTATCATTGGAACCTCCAAGTACAGTGTAGGTAGCTGCAAACACCACGGTGGCAACGAGAATAGCCACCACAGAGCAAGACTGAGAAGTCTCTTTTACCCATTTATGTGCTTCCTTGAGTTATTCATTATGCTTCAGGTGGAATGGCTCTTTGCAATTATAATTCTTCTGATCTTTATTGTCATCTTTTGCACTTACAAGGAACATGGCAAAATGGGCAAGTGCTAACTTCTGCACACGCTGCATATATGCACAAACATAAGATAAGATAGAGTACATTCCATGGAAGACTTAATTAGTTAACTCACCATTAATTTTTTTTTTTTTTTTTTTTTTTGGTATGTATAGAAGACTACCAATCTTTGTCAATCCAAGAATCAATTCAACACAAACAAGAATCAAGAATCACACACACAAAAGACAATATTTACCGTGGTTCACCTATCCAATGTTGGATAGATTACATCCACGTTGAGCTCCGAAATACGGAGACTCACTGCACTAGGATTATTCAACTTTTACACAACGATTACAAGATTGATCTATTGAATTTGACAAATACAATCACCCAGACTTAATCACTCTAATCCCGTACCTATAACTCGCAAGATTTCAGAGCACTACTCTAGCCTTTGAAGGAAACGCAGCCTTCAATCTAATCCTGCCTAGAATTACAACGAAATCCCCACAACAACTAAGCCCTAATCAGTTTCTCAAACACTTAAAGAATGAACCCTAACAGAAAAGACTAACCCGATAAAATTATCACTGTTTTTCCCCCTTTTATATTATTGACTCTTAACAAATGTGAGTCGCACGATCTGCCTTGAATCAATGTCCAGGATTCACTTCTTCAACTAAACCCAAAACGACACCAAAGGCTTCATAATACTTTCAGTCTCCACCTTGAAGCCAACATTTTGCCTTTCCCCTTTCTGTTGAACCTCCTCTAGTGTAGTAAGTTTCTTTCATATTTCTTCTTAGCTCTAAGAATTGACTAACTGATGTGTAGTAAGTTCAAGCAATGCTTGAAGTTCGTTGTTGTTACCATTTTGGTTCCCATGTCGGTTGGGTTTTCTTCAGTTGGTACCTTCAGGAGATTTAATTTTCCTTTTGCAATCAGATCTCTGAAAAAATGATGTCTGACATCCACGTCTTTTGTCCTTTCATGATATACTAGGTTCTTGCTCAAGTGAATGGCACTTTCACTGTCTTAATAGACAGTTGCAGTGCCACTTAGCAAGTTTGCTTCTTTTAGGATTCCCTATAACCATGTTGCTTCCTTGAAAACATTTGAGACTGTTACAAACTCAGCTTCTGTGGTTGATAATGCAACCAGTGGCTGCAACTGTGATTTCTAGCTAACACAGTTGCCCCCCAATGTGAAGTCGTATGCTGTAGTAGACTTTCTGGAATCTCGGTCACCTGCAAAATCAGCATTTACATACCCAACCAGATTAAGTGATGCATTTCTTTTACAAAAAATCAAGACAATCTGAACAGTGTAGTTTATATATCTAAATAACCATTTTATGACATTCCAATGTTCATATCCAGGATTTGACATAAATCTACTCAATAGTGATATTGCATAAGCCAAATCCAGTCTGGTGTTTAACATGGCATACATCACAAAACCTATGGCATTCGAATAAGGGATATTTTCCATTTTTAACATATCAAATTCTGTTTTGGGGCATTGTGACTTACTGAGGATGAAGTGGTTTGCAAGGGGCATTGTTACAACTTTGGAGTCAGCCATGCCAAACTTAGAGACCAGTTTTTGTAGGTATGGGAATTGATGAAGTTTTAGGCTGTTTGCACTTCTATCTCTATCAATCATCATTCATAGGATTTTCTTTGCTCTACCTAAGTCCTTCATGTCAAATTCAGCACTTAATTTGGCTTTTAATTCATTAATCTGAGACATAGACTTACTAATCAATAGCATGTTATCTACATAAAACAGTAGGTATATTGGCATGTTATTAATGCAAGCAAAATAGAAACAATTATCATACACGCTTCTAGTGAATCCACTTCTTACTATGAATGCATCGAACCTCTTATACCACTACCTAAGGGACTGTTTGAGTCCATACAATGATTTATTCAGTAAGCATACATACTCAGACAACTTTTTATTCTTAAATCCTATGGGTTGGCTCATGAATATCCTTTCATCCAACTCACCATGCAAAAAAGTAGTTTTAACATCCAATTGTTCTATCTTTAAATCATATTGTGCAACAATTGATAACATGAGTCTAATTATTTTAAATTTATCTACTGGTGAGAAGATTTCGTAAAATCAATATATGCCCCCTGTGTGTAGCCCTTGGTCACTAACCTGGCTTTGAATCTTGGTGGATCAGATTGGTTTATCCCCTTTTTCAATTTGTAGAGCCACCTGCATTCCATCAACTTTTGATCTTTGGGCTTCGAAACAAGTGTCCATGTGTTGTTCAGGTGTAGTGACTCCATTTCCTCGACTCCATTTCTGCCTTCATTGTAGCAACCCACTCTTTGCTATCGTTTGATCCCATTGCCTCAACATATGTATTAGGTTTAGTTCTGTGTATTTTTGCACCAGCCAGTAGTGCTGTGTAGATCAGGTCAGCACAGTTGAACCTTGTGGGAGGTCTGATTTCCCTCTTGACTTTGTCTCTAGCTAATTAGTATTAGGTCAGATCACGATGTTGGTCTCCTTTAGTATTTACTGTTGGATCTTCTTTATCCTCCTGATCTTGGGTTGGCTGTAGCTGGTCTTCTGTTATATCAGCCTAATCAATTTGGATATATTGATTAGAATTAGTTGCAGGCTCCACCTCAAAATAAGTTATTCCAGTTTGTCCAGAATTTTCAAGATCTCCTTGTGAGCTACCTACATTGTTAGTACTAGATTTGTAAGGAAAAATAGTTTCATTGAACATCACATCTCGACTAATAATTACTCTGACCCCTGGGGCAACCCTTTCCCAAAGCCTATAGCCTTTGGTTCTTTCTTAGTACCTTTGAAAAACACACTTAAGGGATCTAGGCTCTAGCTTCCCATCTCGGGTTTGTGCATATGCAGCACACCCAAACACTCTCAAGTGATCAAGAGATGGGCTTCTCCCAGACCATCTCTCTTCAGGGCATTTAAGGTCTATAGGGCTTGAGGGACTTCTATTAATCAGGTAGGCTGTAGTACCTAGTGCTTCCCCCCAAAAGGTTTTTGGTAGACCAGCAGTGAAGATGAGACATCTAACCCTTTCTAGTAGGGTTCTATTCATTCTCTTAGCAACCCCATTTTGCTAAAGGGTTCCCCTAACAGTCCTATGTCTTAAAATGCCCTCATTTACACAATAAAAGTCAAATTCAAGGTTGCAGAATTCTAATCCGTTATCAGTCCTAAGGGCTTTTACCTTCCTATTTACTTGGTTTTCAACCAGGATTTTCCAGCCTTTAAACTTGGTTAAGGCTTCATTCTCAAACTTAAGAAGGTACACCCATACCTTCCTACTATAGTCATCCACAATGGATAACTATTCCCTCCACGTGTCCTAACCCTTTCAAGACGCCAGAGATCTGCATGCAAATAATCTAGACAATTTTCAGCTAGATGAGGTCCCTTTTGGAAATACTCAACCTGTACTGTTTACCCAATACACATGTTTCACAAAAGCTCAACTCAAATATGGATTCCTTACCAAAGTAGCCTTGTTGGCTTAAGATAGTCACACCTTTCTGGACTATATAGCCAAGTCTCAAGTGTCATTTCTCTGCAGCAGAAAGGTTAGTAGATAATAAAGCTGAATTAACAGTAGGTGCATAGTATTGGCCACACAGAATGTATAGACTATTTTGTTTGACTCCTTAAAGCATTATATCATTATTTTTATAAACCACTATGGACTCATTTTGTGCCTTATAACTACATCCAGTGTTCCTAATGAAATCAGGTTTCGTTTGAGTTCAGGTATGTACTTCAATCTGGTTAGCATTATGATCTTACCATTATTCAACCTAATGATTATGTTTCCTATGCCTTGAACCTTACAAGAGTGGTTGTTTCCCATGAATACAGTTTCAAATTCTCCTTTCCTAAGTTTTTGGAACCATTGTATGTTTAGGCTCATATGGAAGGTGCATCCTGAATCTAGAACCCAATCTTTACTGCTAGCTAAATTTGAGACCGTGACAGCTTCTGAAATCTCAATATTAGTTTTGGAACCATTGTATGACAGCTTCTAGAACCCAATCTTTACTGCTAGCTAAATTCGATGTAGATTGTAAAGAGTATAAAGATTCGAGTTTACCCCAAAGCGTGATCGGTGTTTCCATGCCGTCTACCTTTCGCAGTATAGCATCGGACAGGTTCATTATGATCAGATTATAGTCCTCCTCGTCAATTTCAGACTTCTTTTTCAGTTTCTCCTCAAGCCACTTGGTCGTGTCCTTCTCTAGAGCAATCCCTACCTTATTGTGGGAAATGAAGGTCTTCATCTTCTTCTTCTATGTGTTGAAATCGATCTTTTCATCGTATTGGGAGATCTCCATATGCATCGTACTCATAACTCTGTAATTAACAATGAACCCTAGACAAATATCAAGATTTACTCCGTGACTTGTGTTTCTAACCCAAACTCAAGAATTGACCCAAGACTTAGCAAGATTTGAAGCCCTAGTGATCTAGAATCCTTTAAATCGAAAAACCCCCAAATTCTGACAAACCTAGAATTTCAAATTTGTTACAAATTGAATCGATCTTAGACCTAGATGAACCCTAAGACCTAGGCTCTGATATCACTATTGTAACCTGAGTCTAATTTTATCAATCCAAGAATCAATTCAACACAAATAAGAATACAGAATCACACATACAAAAGACAATATTTACTGTGGTTCACCTATCCAATATTGGATAGATTATATCTACGTTGAGCTCCGAAATACGGAGACTCACTGCACTATTCAACGGTTACACAACGATTACAAGATTGATCTACTGAATCTGACAATTATAATCACCCAGACTTAATCACTCTAATCCCATACCTGTAACTTGCAAGATTTTAAAGCACTACTCTAGCCTTTAAAGGAAACGCAGCCTTCAATCTAATCCTGCCCAGAATTACAATGAAATCCCCACAGCAAGTAAGCCTCAATCAGTTTCTCAAACACTCAAAGAATGAACCCTAAAAGAGAAAACTAACCCGATAAAATTATCACTGTTTTGCCCCCTTTTATATTATTGAATGTTAACAAATGTGAGCCACACGATCTGTCTTGAATCAACGTTCAAGATTCACTTCTTCAACTAAACCCAAAACGACACAGTAGGCTTCATAATACTTTCACTTTTCATTGGTATATTCATCTCTTTCACAAGATCGAAGATTTCCTTTCGACGGTGCATGATAGCGATATGTAACATATTTTGATACTTATCATCCACTTGCTCAACCAACTGGGGCGATAGTTTAAGTATCTTGTTGACAATCTCTACTATTCCTCTTTCAATAGCCAGAAATAATGCGATTGGTTTTGAAACTTCACCTTCTCTTGCCTCGGTAGTTTGAACATTTCCTAGTTCTAAAAAATCTTCAGAGAGTCTTTTTTCAATAATCTGCTGCGACAAAATATCTCGATCTACTAGGGTTCGGGTGAGTTTAAAAGCAAGTTTATGCTTTCTCTTTGTTGAAGAATAAAGACGAAGATGGTTAGCAGATGGTTAGCTAAGTCAGTTAGTTGTTATAACAGAGTTAGTTAGTTGTTAAGAAGTTCGTTCCAAGTAGTTATTAGTTTGTTATAATGTTAGTTAATTAGTTAAAACGGTTAGTGTTTGTTAAGTTGTTAAGTTTGTTGTAAGTTTGCTGTATATAAAGAATACGCTGCTGTACTCTGTTTTTTGATTCAAAATGAATTCAATATCATTTTTCCATATCTGAGTTATTTTCATCATGGTATCAGAGCATTTTTGCTTCCTCTAAACACAATTTTTTTCTCTTCCAAATTTTACTACCTTTTGCACTCTGTCAATGGCGGCCTTAACGTCCAATTCAACTTCAACACAAGACATTTCCAATCCCTATTACCTTCATCCTAATGAAAATCCTGCTGTTGTACTCGTTTCTCCAATCCTTGATGGTCCCAATTATCATACCTGGGCACGGTCTATGAAGATGGCATTGCTATCCAAAAATAAGTTGAAGTTTGTTGATGGCTCCATTAAAGCCCCTTTATCCACTGATTCTTTGTTCTCTGTCTGGGAAAGATGCAATACTATGGTACTTTCTTGGCTCACTCATTCTCTTTCATTATCCATTACTAGTAGCATTTTATGGATAGATAAAGCTTATGATGTATGGGATGACCTTCAAGAACGTTTTTCACAAGGAGATAGTTTTAGAATTTCAGATTTGCAAGAAGAAATTTATGATTTTAAACAAGGGGATCGAAGTGTTACCATTTATTTCACCGAATTAAAAATTCTTTGGGATGAGTTGAAAAACTTAAGGCCCCTTCCTACATGTACCTGTGCAACACCTTGTTCTTGTGGAGTATTGACAACTTTCAAAAACTATCAGAATAGTGATTATGTCATTGGTTTCTTAAAGGACATAGTGATCAATTTGCTGTTGTCAGAACTCAAATCATGCTCATGGATCCACTTCCTCCAATCAACAAAGTTTTTTCTTTAGTTTTACAACAAGAAAGACAGCTGAATTTTGGAGTTGCTAAAGTGTTTGTTAATAAAGTTGTTAAAGAAAATTCAGCTGCTAACAAATCACAGAACACTCGAAGGTTCAATCCAGCAAATTCACAACACAATGGAGATAATCGATTCTGCACATTCTGTGGCAAACCGAGACATACTGTTGAAACTTGATACAAAAAGCATGGTTTCCCACCTGGTTACAAGTCCAAAAGTCACAATCCCACTGCTCATAAGGTAACCGTGGAAGAAAATGGCATAGATATTCCTATGCAGTCCAATGCTACTGTCAATAGTCAAGAAGGTTCTGGTGTTTCTTTGACTCAAGATCAATACCATCAATTGCTTGTTTTGCTCCAATCATCCAATTCTGAGCAACCATCTCATGTGACTAACCAAGTTGTTGTTTCTCAACCTCAGTCAACCCTTACATCTCATTTTTCTTCAGTTCCAGGTAACCATTTTACTTTAACCTGTGCTAAATCTTCATTATGGATTGTAGATACAGGTGCAACAGATCACATTACCCACTCTTTGTCTTCCTTTGATATCTATAAGCAAATCAAACCAATCTTAGTCACATTACCAAATGGTTCTAAAATCACTGCTCAATATTCTGGGGTTGTAAGTCTCACTGAAAAATTGATTCTTACAAATGTACTTTATATTCCTGAATTTTCCTTTAATTTGATATCTGCCACAAAATTAACCTCCTCACTAAATTGTTGCCTGATCTTCCAACATTCTTATTGTTTAATCCAGGATCTGACTTTGTGGACAACGATTGGTTCAGCTAAAGTGCATGATGGCCTATATGCAATGACAAAATCTTCTGTTTCTACGGCCAACCCTGTCCATCTGTCTGTCTCTTTAGCATCAAGTACTGCATTGTTTGATATTTGGCATTATAGACTTGGCCACATATCTGATTCAGGAATACAAGAACACTTAGCATCTTGTATTCCTAGCCTTAAACTTCATAATAATAAAGCTTGTACCATTTGTCATTTGGCTAAACAACCAAGATTACCATTTCCTATAAGTCATTCCAAAACTTCTAAATGTTTTGATATGATTCATGTTGATATTTGGGGTCCTTATTCAATTTGTTCTATTCATGGTCATCGATTCTTCTTAACTATTGTGGATGACTATTCTAGATTTACATGGATTTATTTGATCAAACAAAAATCAGAAGTTAGGCAGCTGGTTCAGTCATTTTTTGCTCTCATAGAAACCCAATTTTCAGCTAAAATAAAGACAATTCGCACTGATAATGGTGCTGAATTTATAATGCCCCATTTCTATGCCTCAAAGGGAGCCTATCATCAAACAACATGTGTGGAGACACCCCAACAAAATGGTGTGGTGGAACGTAAACACCAGCACATTCTAAATGTTGCTAGATCTTTACTTTTTCAGTCTAACTTGCCCAAAAAATATTGGACCTATGCAGTACTTCATGCTATTCACCTCATCAACAGAATTCCTTCTCCTATCCTGCAAAATAGATCACCATTTGAACTTTTATATCAAAAATCTCCTCATTATGATTCATTAAGAATTTTTGGCTGCTTGTGTTTTGCCTCCACTTTACAAGCTCACGGAAACAAGTTTGATTTTAGAGCTAGGAAATGTCTCTTCTTAGGATTCCCATCTAGTACTAAAGGATTTGTTTTATTAGACTTGCATTCTAGAGATATCTTTCTCTTTCGTAATGTCTTCTTTTACGAATACATTTTCCCTTTTTCAAAACCTGCAGATCATTCAGTACCCTTACCTCAGAATTCAACCGTTTTTTACTCAGATTTTTGTCCTCCTAAAGACACTTCCTTATCTACTTCATCATCATTACCACCTGATAAATTTTCCTCTACTGATTCTCTTGTACCTTCTCCTATTATACCACCTGATCGTCACTCAAAAAGGTTGAGAAAGCCTCCTTCATACTTAAAAGATTATCATTGCAATATGGTCACTGCACCTGAACTTTTGGTCCCTCAGTCAGGTACTACTTATCCCTTATCTTCTGTTCTTTCTTATTCCAACCTTTCACCAAATCAACTTCATTTTACCTTAGCTGTTTCAACTATATTTGAACCTAAGACTTATGCACAAGCCATTAAACATGACTGTTGGAAACAAGCCATGCAAGCAGAAATTACTGCCCTTGAGCAAAATCACACCTGGACACTCACAGATCTCCCTCCTGGCAAGTCCCCAATTGGCTGCAAATGGGTGTTCCGTGTTAAGCATAAAGCAGATGGTTCAGTGGAGCGTTACAAGGCTCGGTTAGTAGCCAAAGGCTATACCCAAACTGAGGTTATAGACTATTTTGATACATTTTTACCGGTGGCCAAAATCACAACTGTCAGATTGCTTCTTGCTTTGGCTGCTGCTTCTCATTGGCATCTTAAGCAATTTGATGTCAAAAACGCTTTTCTCCATGGTGATTTACTTGAAGAGGTATATATGGTATTACCTCCTGGTTTTGATTCTTCAAATCCTAGCAAAGTTTGCAAGCTCCAAAAGTCCCTTTATGGGCTTAAACAGGCCAGTAGACAATGGTTCTCCAAGCTTACTTCTGCCTTAGTTTCTTTGGGTTACACTCAATCTTCATCAGATTATTCTCTCTTTGTTAAATATTCTGCTTCTTCTATAACAGTGTTGCTAGTATATGTAGATGATGTTATATTAGCAGGTAACAATTTAGCAGAAATTGATGCTGTCAAAGCTTACTTAGATGATGCTTTTCGGATTAAGGATCTTGGTGACTTAAAATATTTTCTTGGCTTGGAGGTGGCTCGTTCCCAGTCTGGTATTGCATTATGCCAAAGAAAATATGCTCTTGACATTCTTTCTGATGTTGGATATTTGGCTTGTAAGCCTGCCAAAACTCCAATGGATTACACTTGTAAACTCACTCAAGCTATTGGTGATCCCTTATTTGATCCTTCCTCTTATAGAAGATTGGTTGGTAGACTATTATATTTGACTTCTACACGGCCTGATTTGTCTTTTGTCGTTCAACAACTTAGTCAATTCCTTGATAAGCCTACATCAGTTCACCAACAAGCTGCTCATCATGTTCTTCGATATATAAAGAGTTGTCCTGCTTATGGTTTATTTTTCCTAGCTGAATCATCTCTTTCCCTTAAAGCTTTCAGTGATTCTGACTGGGCTGGATGTTGTGATACACGGAAATCTATCACAGGTTCCTGTGTTTTCCTTGGCTCTTCCTTAATCAGTTGGCATGCCAAGAAGCAATCTACTGTCTCCCGTTCTTCATCTGAGGCTAAATACCGTGCCCTTGCATCCACAACATGTGAAATTCAATGGCTTCATTACTTGCGGCAGGATCTTCACGTCACTCACTCAGGATTAGCTCTCCTTTTTTGTGACAACAAATCAGCTCTTCAGATTGTTGCCAATCCCACCTTCCATGAACGTACCAAACATATTGAAATTGACTGCCATATTGTAAGACAGAAAGTTCAAGACGGTTTGATTCATCTCATGCCATGCTCTTCTTCAGACCAGTTAGCCGACTTGTTCACGAAAGTCCTGCCACCTGCTCAATTCCATACCAATTTATCCAAGCTGGGAATGCTTAACATCCATTCTCCAGCTTGCGGGGGGATGTTGAAGAATAAAGACGAAGTTGGTTAGCTGAGTTAGTTAGTTGGTTAGCTGAGTTAGTTAGCTGTTAAGAAGTTAGTTTCAAGTTGTTATTAGTTTGTTATAACGTTAGATAATTAGTTAAGTCAGTTAATGTTTGTTAAGTTTGTTGTAAGACTGTTGTATATAAAGCATACACTGCTGTAACTCTGTTTTCAATTCAATTTGAATTCAATATCATTTTTCCATATCTGAGTTAGTTTTGTCAGAGGCTGCCTATATTAATCAGAACTTTTCACAACAAGTTTTGGTGAGAGATGGGAACGAGTTGACCTTTGATGAGCCGAACGTGTATGCTAATGAAGGAGAGGATGTGGCTTCAGTGGCTTATAGGTATAGCATGTGGAAGCTTATCATTTGCTAATGAAGGAGAGGAGGTGGCTTCAGTTTCTTATAATATAGGAGGTGGAAGCTTGATGATGATATGTATCTTGTTGCTTTGTGTAAGGTATAGTGTTGTGGATGTTAACAATCAGAGGTCATTTTTTACATTGAATGCGCTTAATGGGTTTGATTCAAAATATTATGGTGTTGATTGGAGGCAGAAGTTAGAGACTCAGAGGGGTGCTGTTTTAGCCACTGAGTTGAAGAACAACGCAAATAAGTTGGCAAAGTGGACAACACAAGCTTTGTTGGAAAGTACTGATCTGATGAAATTGGGATATGTTTCGAGGGTTCACCCACATGATCATTATAACCATGTAATATTGGCTGTTATGGGGTATAAGCCTCGGGATTTTGCTACCCAGATTAATTTGAGTACTGCAAATCTGTGAGGCATTGTGGAGAGTATTGTGGATTTGTGCATGAATTGAATGAGGGAAGTATGTGCTTGTTAAGGATCCGTCTAAGCCACAAATGAGCATCTATGAGGTTCCACCAGATGCATTTGAGAATGATTATGTGGAAGAGCCCTTGCGTGAGGATGAGCAGGCACAGCCGCCTGTGGAGAATGTTGAGGGAGTGGAAGCAACTAATGATGTAGAGGATAAAGTGATTGACGCCCAAGCTTAGTGGTAATAATTTTTTTTCTTTTATGTTAATCATTGTTGTTTAATGAGTTATACCTTTTTGTCACCGAGCCTTTTAAAATCATATGTATGTTCATATATATATATTTTTAAAAAAGGTCACGTGTGTATGTGAATGCATGTACATGTCTCTGGTTAGAATCTCTGTTTGCATATGTTTCATAGTGGTCTAATCTCTATTGGGAAGGTCTTATCTATGGAAATATTTGATTAATGCTTGTGGTTTATATGCTTGCTAATTCATTCTGAATACTAAGTTCAATATGCCAAATTGTAAGCTCAAATTATCAAAATGATTTGCAGCCGTACCCATATTTGCACATTCGCAACAAGGAGTTCCCATGGGGTATGTTTTCACAGTTAAATAAATTTATTTGTGTCTAGAGCCCTAGAAGAAGGGGTGTCTATTTTGTTGTTACATTGACTCTGTGTTTGATGGCACTTTTTGTCTTGACATTCAAACTTTGGGTTGCCTTATTGATTGCTTGTTGAGTTCGGCATTATGTCTTTGCTTTAAGTTCTTTGGCTATCCTAAATAACTAGCAGTATTGATTTATCTTTTCTTTGCTTCTTGTGCCTTGTTGAGTTCTTTGGCATTATGTATTGAATAGATTTCTTTTGCTCCGTTGTTTCTTTCTCAGTATTTGTAATATACATTTCTCAGGTTGCAGAGAAGCCTAGCATTGCTCTCTCAATTCTACCGTGCTCTCTCGTGGCAAAGTACTTGCCCTTTTCTCTCTTTCGTTGCTTTTTAGATAATTAATTCAATTTCTTTTAATACTACAATGTTTATAACTCAAGAAAACAATTTTATTTTCTATATTTGAGGTGTGTAGGTTGTGTTGAATACCTTTGGTGCCCAACCTTTAAGTGATGAAGAGGGAGATGCAAAAAATGTATCAAACTTTTAATGATTGATGCCCTAATGCCATGGGTCTTTTATTCATGTATATATACTATTAATTGTTCAATTTCATTTAATAAATTGATTGAAAGATTATTGAGTATCTAAATTTATTGTTGAATTGTGATAATTGTTGTTTTGGTTGAGGAATATTATGAAGAATTTCATTGCATTATTCCATTATTTAATTAGTAATAATTAGGAAAATAAACTAATTACAAAATAAAAATATTTATAAAAAAAATCCTTGACAGATTTAAGACTATCAAGGATGGAAAATTATTATTAATAAAATTTGACTATTATTATTAAATTAATTTTTTTTCTTGTTAAAATCTCTTCACAGTTTAAAGATTGTCAATGATTGGTTAAATTTTGGCCAAATCCTTGACGAGTTATAACTGTCAAGAGATCTGTCAAGAAATTCTTGACAGTTCAAAAACGGTCACCACCCTTTCTTGACACTAGCTTCAATGACGGGTGAAGAACTATCAAGAAACCCCCTTCTTGACAGTTATTACCCGTCAAGAAAAGGGATTTTTCTAGTAGTGAATTTAGACTCATAGTTCTGTCGTAGGTTCATTCATTGTCATTGCGTAAGTCGTACTTAAATGGTGCATGTATTATGGGGTCCATACATGTGTCCAAAGTTTGCATCTTCATCTTACTCTTATGAAAGACAGCAAAGTATGAACTATAAATTAAAAAACATTCTGCAGTAAATTCAATTCTCTATTGTTGTGTAAGTCCTACAAAAATAGTGCATGTATTATAAGGTTGATACATGTATCTTAGACTTTACATCTCCATCCCACTATGACGAAAGACAGGTAATTGTCAATTCTAAGGTTACCAATACGAACTTCGTCCTACTTTAACGAAAAGCATTAGGTTGTCAATTTCACATAAATATACATGGATTGTATTGTGAGGTCGATACATGTCTTTAGAACTGGGTCATGTAATATTAAAGTTTTAATGCTATGCAATATAATGTAACAAAGACACCCTAAAGGGCCATCTAAAAGTATGTATGTCTACATTAGTAATGTTCAAATGTTCAAAGAGTTAATCAAATTCTTGTTCCCTTATATGACAAATGATGTGCATCAGCCTGTTTTGTTTATCTAACAACTAATGCATGATAAGCTAATACTATAATTGTTCTACTGCATAGAGTTTACCTTTTTTGTCTGCTACGTGATCTAAATGTCTTGAAAAAGTTTGTAAACATAGGTGGACGGTTATGGATGTGTTGACCTTAGTGGCCTCATGAAAGTAATGGCTGGTTATGGAAAAAGTGGTATGTGTCTTTATCTAATTGCATTTTTTTTTTTTTTTTCGTTTTGGATATTTACTTGCAAGGACGAAAAAGATAATGATATTCTTTTATTACTAATGCCTAATATTAGTCCAGCGAAACAATAACTCATTAAAAGCTTAATGCTATCTAGTACTGGTTATCTCATATTTTAGTTGTGTATTGTAATTTCAAGGACATTGGTTGATGGAAAATTCTTAGTCACTCATTAATTTGTAGCTTTTGGTTTTATATGTCTAGCTAAAGAGGAAAAACATTTGACTTTTTAATTTAACCATCTCTAGGAACAATCTTTAGATTTTGCTTCTTGTGGATAATTTTATTGATCATGAAAAGTTAAATGTTACAATCGTTAATTGTATCAAAGGAAAGGTTTTAGAATGCTAAGAACATAGAGATTCAATGTTGGAGTTTTTTTAACTGCACAAAACAAGCTAGAGTATTGTTTAATCTAGGAATTTGCTTTTTCTGAAACCCACAACATTTATAGAGAAGTTTAAAAAAAAAAAAAAAAAAAAAAAGGAGTACTGGATTTGTAAATGCTTGGAATTTTTATTCTTTTTAAGAAAAAAAGAAAACTTACAAATATAAATAAAGCCTTGGAACCCTGTTGTGGGCGAGATTTGATTCCAAGGTCTCTTTTACAACCCATAGAGTTTCAACCTGCTAAACTAACTTAATTGTTGGCTAGAATTGCTGTTGGAAGTTGTTTTATGATGTCCGAGAAACTAGGAACTTACAAGTTTTTACTAATAAATTGTCAGATACATCTTGCTTGGAAGTTCAATGCTTGATTGCAAATTGTTCTTGCTATTCGCGGAGATCCTTTTTTAGTTCTTTGCTCATGAATGTTGCGTGGTCAAACTTGAATTATTATGTCAAGCGTGTTAGTCCTTTCAGTGAGGAATTGAATTACTTTAATGAGTTTTCTTTTAAATTTTCTTTTGTGATGCTTCTATGCAAGTCTAGCTAGTGAAGGACGTAAAAAGGTTTTTGATGTGAGAAACTTTTTTGTGAATATCGTAAACCTTGGAAGTTTTTACCTTCCTATACCAATGCTAGTAGCAAATAATTTTAAGCTAAAAAAATTAGAAATATAATTTTGACAATCTCAATTTTTATTATAATTTATGATGTTGAAAATATCACTTTTTTTTTTTTTTT